>NC_079199.1:5365127-5505127 GCF_029499605.1 Hyla sarda
AAGGGGAATTCTGGGCAAAAACATCTAATCCCCTAAGATAAGATGTCTGATCGCAGTGGGCCCGCCGCTGGAACCCGCCCGCGACCTCCCAGCAGCACCCGCATTCTATGCGGGGCTGCATCTCCAGTTTTGGAAACTTCCGGGACGGGATATGTGATGTCATGAGGGGGCGGAGCTATAACATCCGAACGCTGGAGCCGGGAGCTCGTGAACAGTTTGTTCCAAATGCTGAGCAGCGGAGTACCCCTTTAAGGAGTTGGATGCAAACAGCAATGTGAACCTAGCCTTATATGCCCATAGGATTATGTCTTCCTCTTTGGAGGTGATGCAGATAGAAAATTGACCACTAGATGGCAGTATGGGAATAACATTCAATACATAAAACCTGCTGCATCTCAAGTTTTCTCCTGAATGTTGTGAACAAGATGTGATTGTGTATTTACCTGATCCCTCATATTCGGGCTCCTGTCTAAAGGGTTTTGTACCTGCTTGTAATGCCAGAACATTGTATGATACATTAAACTGTATGTGGTGAAGAATGGAGACAAACACTTCTCCGGCTCCTTGTAATGTACAGTGGTCCCTCAATTTACAATATTAATTGGTTCGGTGAAACCATTGTATGTTGAGACCAGAACTCTGTGGAAACCTGGTAATTGGTTCTGAAGCCACCAAAATGTCATCCAAAAATAGGAAAAAGTGACGATTAAACAAAAATAAGTCGATGACTAATATAGATAAAGCAAATCCTTATATATAAAAGTAATAAAGATCTGCTGGGAGCTGTAATCACTGTCTATGTAGAGGAGAGGAGCTTCTTCAGGGTCCTGTACAGAACACACAATGTCCTAAAAAAGTAACGGAGCCGCTCTCACCTGGTGTCCAAAGGAGCAGCTAATCCTGGTACAGGTAAAGAGTACAGAACATGTAATACCTCCCTGTACTGTAGGGGGCGCTACCAGACACCAGTCAGTGCATACACTTCAGTAATACAGGTAAAGAGTACAGAACATGTAATATCTCCCTGTACTGTAGGGGGCACTACCAGACGCCAGTCAGTGCATACACTTCAGTAATACAGATGTTTTACCAGTGAATGCTCCTTCTGATTGGTCGGTTCTTCCAGCCATTGACACGTTTCACAGATCTGGACTGTCTGTACATTGTATGTTGAGTCTGGTTTCAAGTGACAATGGTCCAGAAAAGACCAGTAAAGACCATTGTATGTTGAAACTATTGTATGTTGAGGGATCACAGCAATTTCATAATATATTCCTACTACTGCTTTTTCTTCTATTTATAAAGGGGTGTAAAATGAAACCACTGGAACCCATTCTACCAAATCGACCTTCTCCAGACCTTTCCTCGCCCTCCATAGCCGTTACCATGGTGGCGTCCCTTTTAGAAATAGCAGCAATGCCCCAGTCGGTCGCACTTTTGTCTGTGGAAGATGCAGGATGACGCCTTTTTGGTTTACATTATTTAAAAAAAATGGTGTTTTTGCTCCCTCTATTTTCTCCATGAAGTAAATTGTATAAGACATTTGCCATATTGTACATGTGAAAATGTGACACAAGCCTTTGGACATTGCATACCTTTAAAGGGGTACTCCAAAGGATAGGGGATAAGATGTCTGATCGCGGGGGTCCTGCTGTTGGGGACCCCCGCAATCTCCCTGCTGCACCCGGAGTTCGTTTAGAGCGTCGGGTGCAGCGCCGGAGGCTCGTGACGTCACGGTCACACCCCCTCAATGCAAGTTTATGGTAGGGGGTGTGACGGCCGTCACGCCCCCCACCCATAGACTTGCATTAATGGGGCGGGGTGTGACGTCATAGCCCTGCCCCCTTATGACATAATGCCCTGCCCCCTCAATGCAAGTCTGTGGGAGGGGGGGGGGGGGGGGTGACGGCCGCCACACCCCCTCCCATAGACTTGCATTGAGGGGGCGGGGCGTTACATCATGAGGGGGCGGGGCTATGACGTAACTAGCTCCCAGCGCCGGCTCCAGCGTTCGGAACAGTTTGTTCCAAACGCTGAGCAGCGGAGTACCCCTTTAAGTAAAAAACTATATTTTAAATTATTCATGTGTTTATTTCTTTTGGGTTATTTGTGTGTGCGCCCAGTGCACGTATAGGAGTATATATTGTGCAATGTATCGCGTCACAGAGGGGGAGGGGAGAGCCTCCATTACGTGGCAGACAAGGGCCGGTGCTGACGTCAGTCTCCTGGGGTAACGTCACCCACTAAGATGATGTTAAACAAACCTCTGGAACCACTTCCAAGAGACTAATGCACATATGACTGTTCGTGTCATAACATCTCTGGGATCACAGGCATTTGGCGCTGGGACCTTTACTGATAACCGCTGTATAAATAGAATTATTTCTTACCCTGGCGGGATACCAGGTTTGGTTACATAAATTGTAGATTAAACTCATGCAGAGTATAATGGCCCCTATTATACCAGCTAACCGGCCAGGAAAGAGGACCTGCACATACTTTACATTACTGATCCTGAGTTATATCCTGTATTATACTCCAGAGCTGTACTCACTATTCTGCTGGTGAGGTCACTGTGTACATACATTACATTACTTATCCTGTACTGATCCTGAGTTATATCCTGTATTATACTCCAGAGCTGTACTCACTATTCTGCTGGTGGAGGTCACTGTGTACATACATTACTTATCCTGTACTGATCCTGAGTTATATTCTGTATTATACCCCAGAGCTGTACTCACTATTCTGCTGGTGGGGTCACTGTGTACATACATTACATTACTTATCCTGTACTGATCCTGAGTTATATCTTGTATTATACCCCAGAGCTGTACTCACTATTCTGCTGGTGAGGTCACTGTGTATATACATTACATTACTTATCCTGTACTGATCCTGAGTTATATCCTGTATTATACCCCAGAGCAGCACTCACTATTCTGCTGGTGAGATCACTGTGTACATACATTACTTATCCTGTACTGATCCTGAGTTATATCCTGTATTATACTCCAGAGCTGCACTCACTATTCTGCTGGTGAGATCACTGTGTACATACATTACATTACTTATCCTGTACTGATCCTGAGTTATATCCTGTATTATACTCCAGAGCTGTACTCACTATTCTGCTGGTGGGGTCACTGTGTACATACATTACATTACTTATCCTGTACTGATCCTGAGTTATATCTTGTATTATACTCCAGAGCTGCACTCACTATTCTGCTGGTGGAGGTCACTGTGTACATACATTACATTACTTATCCTGTACTGATCCTGAGTTATATCCTGTATTATACTCCAGAGCTGCACTCACTATTCTGCTGGTGGAGGTCACTGTGTACATACATTGCTCAGGCGTGTGTCTCCCCTGTGGATGTTGGAGCCTTTAATTACATGGGATAATTGCAGTGACTCATATTTGCTCTGCTGTACACAGATTTCTATCTTCCTGCCTTGTATTAAAACTTTCATTACTTTGCAGACGTTGTGGCAGAATGTACACAGATTCCTCAGGAGCGGCTGGATACATGGCGGCCAAAATACCTGTAAACAGGACGAAGCAGCAGCCGGGCTCATCCTGTGATTCATCCTGTCACGCTCCAGCAGACACAACATGATTTACAAGTTTATTATTTCATTAAAGGTGTTGTCCACAAGTATAATATATATATAAAAATAATTATATATATATATATATATATATATATATATATATATATATATATATATATTTTAGAAGTATAATATATAAAGAAATATTAGAAATCACTATTAACCATTGATCACCTGTCTGTTGTACCGATCCAATGGTCTTTGCATAGTTTTCCTACGGCGGTGACATTCTGTACATCCCAGTGCAGCCAATCACTGATACTATAGCGCAGTGGTCTCCAACCTGCGGACCTCCAGATGTTGCAAAACTACAACTCCCAGCATGCCCAGACAGCCAAAAGACATTGTTTCCCAACCTGGATGCCTTCAGCTGTTACAAAACTACAACTCCCAGCATGCCCAGACAGCCAAAAGACATTGTTTCCCAACCTGGATGCCTTCAGCTGTTGCAAAACTACAACTCCCAGCATGCCCGGACAGCCAACGGCTGTCCGGGCATGCTGGGAGTTGTAGTTTTGCAACATCTGGAGGTCCGCAGGTTGAAGACCACTGCTATAGCGTGTCAAGCACACCAGGGATTGGCTGAAACCATCACATGATGTCATCATTGCCGGAAAAGTAAACATAAACCATCACAGACCCCCAGAGCAGCGCTGAATACGACCCATGAGTAATGGTTGGGTTTAGAACATTACCTGCAGGTATATTGATTTATTATTGTTTTAGGTAAATCCTTTTAGAGCAGTGTTTCCCAACCAATGTGCCTCCTGCTGTTGTAAAACTACAACTCTGAGAGTTGTAGTTTGCAACAGCTGGAGGTACACTGGTTTGGAAATATTGCCTAAAGAGGGAACTCTGGTACTTAAAGGGGCTACAATTTTTTTCTAATAAATTGGTGCCAGAAAATAATACAGATTTGTAAATTACTTCTATATAACAATCTTGCACCTTCCAATACCTATCAGCTGCTGTATGCTCCATAGGAAGTTGTGTAGTTTTTTCCTGTCTGACCACAGTACTCTCTGCTGACACCTCTGTCCATGTCAGGAATTGTCCAGAGCAGGAGAGGTTTGCTATGAGGATTTGTTCTGCTCCGGATAGTTCCTGACATGAACAGAGGTGTCAGCAGAGAGCACTGTGGTCACTCTGGAAAGAACTACACAACTTCCTGTGGAGCATACAGCAGCTGTTAAGTACTGGAAGGATTAAGATTTTTTTATATAGAAGTAATTTACAAATCTGTTTAACTTTATTGCACCAGATGATTTAAAAATAAAATAAAATAATAATAATAGTTTTCCACCAGAGTACCCCTTTAAGTCCTTATTCCCTATCCACAGGATAGGGGATAATTGTCTGATCCTGGGGGTCCGATCGTTAGAACTCTGACTTTCCCATAGAAATGCATAGAGGGAGGCATGTAGACCATTGCTCCGTGCGTGGTCAACGCAGATCCGTGCCTTGATCAGTGGTCACTCCATACATGGGGAGAGCTGGGGCACCGGGCAGGAGATTGCGAGGGTCCCAACCAGTCGGACCCCCCTGCAATTAGACACTTATCCTCTATTCTGTGGATAGAGTATAAGTTGTTAAAGGACATCTGCAGCCTAAATACACTTATCCCCTATCCACAGGGTATATGTCCGAACATTGGGACCCCCCTCCGATCTCCTGCACGGGGCCACGGCTCTCCAGCTCAGGAGGTGCGCTGGCCACAGCATGACGCCGCGGCTGATACGCCTCCTCCATGTAGTTCTATGGGAGAAGCGGGCATGCAGCGTTCGTGCCTCCCCGCCTCTCCCATAGAGCGGTATATGGAGGGGGCGTACCATCGACTTCAGTGAGATCGACGCTATGCGCATTAGCCGCAGCTCAGCGTGGCAATGCCGGGGCCCCAATTCAGGAGATCGCTGCGGTCCCAGCGGTCGGACCCCCGCGATCAAACACTTACCCCCTATCCTGTGGATAGTGGATTGAGTGTATTTAGCATGCAGATGTCCTTTAAAGGGGTACTCTGCTGCTCAGCATTTGGAACAATCTGTTCCGAATGCTGGAGCTGGCGCCGGGAGGTTGTGACATCATAGCCCCGCCCCATCATGACGCCACGCCCCGCCCTCAATGCAAGTCTATAGGAGGGGGCTTGACTGCTGTCACACCCCCTTCTATAGACTTGCATTGAGGGGGTGGGGTGTGACATCATGAGGGGGCGGGGCTATGACATCACGAGCTCCCGGCTCCAGCGTTCGGAACAGTTTGTTCCGAACGCTGAAAAGCAGAGTACCCCTGTAAGTTCCGGAGTTTCCCTTTAAAGTTTCCCTGTCATTTAACAAACTTTTGACACATAATACGTTTGGATTGATTGGGTCGTGGTTTTCAGATCCCCATTGATCGTTTAGAACAAGCTGGGAGAAGTGTGCGGCTCTGGACTTCACCCCCTGGTTTGCCGCGATCTGCTTGTTTGCAGGAGAACTTCTCTCTGCTCGTTCTTACGATTAGTGGGGGTCTAGTCACTCAGACCCCAACCAATCAAAAGTTTGAGAAGGACGCTTTAAGGGGTTGCCCAAAAGTAGAATAAATTAATGCCCAAACCACGGCCAATCCAAACTTTTCACATGTTAAACATCTATAGCAGTGGTCGTCAACCTGCGGACCTCCAGATGTTGCAAAACTACAACTCCCAGCATGCCCGGACAGCCAACGGCTGTCCGGGCATGCTGGGAGTTGTAGTTTTGCAACATCTGGAGGTCTGCAGGTTGGAGACCACTGATCTATAGTGTCCTTGTCATTTATCTCCAACCGGTGACTCTTCAGCTGTTGCAAGACAACAACTCCCAGCATGCCAAGAGATGTAGTATTGCCATAACTGGAGAGTCACAGGTTAAAGATCTCCCGGCCTCTCCCCATTACACAAACCAGGATGTTTTATGTATATAGCTCCTATGCAGATCTTTGTGTCTTTATACTGTATTTAATACAGACAGCTAACGATCTGATCCCTCAGTGTATTTCTGTCTATATGTTACCAAGAAGAAAAGGCAGAAAGCCTGCAGAATGGGACTACACAGGGTTTGTCCTTGGCCTTCAACCACTGAGACACATTAGTGTCCATAGGCGCTTTATACATAGAATCAATTGCAACGTTGTATTTTTATTAACATTTTGCATTAAAAATAGCTAAATACATTTTCATGGTTTTATTTTCATGTTTTTTTTTTTTTTTTTTTACAGGGATTTCGTATAATGTTTGCAGCTTTTGTGAAGCGCTTTTTGGCGGTACATGAAGACGTGTAAAGGGCACAAAGGGCCCCTGGCATTGGCACAGTCCCTCCCGGCAGGTGAGCAGGAACTCCTGGGTACATACAAGTGTTTATTGCTGCACAAACTGGTAGATCCGGTCAAGATTTTCCTACATTGGAAATTACTAAAAAAATTGGTGTCCATCTAGACTTTGTGCATTTTTTGTTGTTTTGTTTTGTTTCTGGTGATGTGACACAGAACCGTGACGAGGCATCTTTTCAATAACTTATTGTTCATTTGTTTCCTGAATGCAAAATGGAGCAACTTTCTAAATTGTCTAAATAACATTTTTTCGCACACTTTGCTGCTACGAAGAGGCAGACCAGAAAAGTAATCGGATGGTTTTCTGCTGTTTTTGTTAGAGATATACACAGTAAGGGAGGAGTGGAGTGTCTTACACACAGGGTCAAAGTGCGTAGAGTTAGGAAAGCATATGTGAAGGGAGATGAGGAGGAGAGCATACATAGAGGGCAATTCACAAGGGCTGGAGATGGGGAGGAGAGCATACATAGAGGGCAATTCACAGGGGCTGGAGATGGGGAGGAGAGCATACATAGAGGGCAATTCACACGGGCTGGAGATGGGGAGGAGAGCATATATAGAGGGCAATTCACAAGGGCTGGAGATGGGGAGGAGAGCATACATAGAGGGCAATTCACACGGGCTGGAGATGGGGAGGAGAGCATATATAAAGGGCAATTCACAAGGGCTGGAGATGGGGAGGAGAGCATACATAGAGGGCAATTCACACGGGCTGGAGATGGGGAGGAAAGCATACATAGAGGACAATTCACACAGGTTGGAGATGGGGAGGAGAGCATACATAGAGGGCAATTCACACGGGTTGGAGATGGGGAGGAGAGCATACATAGAGGGCAATTCACACAGGTTGGAGAGCATACATAGAGGGCAATTTACCCAGGATAGAGAGCATACATAGAGGGCAATTCCCACAGGTTGGAGAGCATACATAGAGGGCAATTCACACAGGTTGGAGATGGGGAGGAAAGCATACATGGAGGGCAATTCACATGGGCTGTAGATGGGGAGGAGAGCATACATAGAGGGCAATTCACACTGGTTGGAGATGGGGAGGAGAGCTTACATAGAGGGGAATTCACTCAGGTTTAGAGATGGGACAGAGAGCATACATCGATGGCAATTAACACGGGCTGGAGATGGGGAGGAAAGCATACATAGAGGGTAATTCACACGGGCTGGAGATGGGGAGGAGAGCATACATGGAGGGCAATTCACATGGGCTGGAGATGGGGAGGAGAGCATAAATAGAGGGCAATTCATATAGGTTTAGGGATGGGAAGGAGAGCATACATAGAGGGCAATTCACCAGGGTTGGAGATGGCGAGGAGAGCATATATGGAGGGCAATTCACACAGGTTAGAGATGGCGAGGAGAGCATACATGGAGGGCAGTTCACACAGGCTGGAGATGGGGAGCAGAACATACGGAGATGGAGAGCAGCTCAAGTGGACTGGAGATGGGAAGGAGAGCATACATGGAGGGCAATTCACACGGGCTGGAGATGGGGAGGAAAGCATACATAGAGGGCAATTAACACGGGCTGGAGATGGGGAGGAGAGCATACATGGAGAGCAGCTCAAGTGGACTGGAGATGGGGAGGAGAGCATACATGGAGGGCAATTCACACGGGCTGGAGATGGGGAGGAAAGCATACATAGAGGGCAATTCACACAGGCTGGAGATGGGGAGGAGAGCATACATGGAGGGCAATTAACATGGATTAGAGATTGGGAGGAGAGCATACATGGAGGCCAATTCACACAGGTCGGAGATAGGGAGGAGAGCATACATAGAGGGCAGCTCACATGGGCCGGAGATGGGGAGAAGGGCATACATGGATTGCAGCTCAGGCGGGCTGGAGATAAGAAGCTTTAGGTAGGGTGGAGAGTATACATGGAAGGCAGCTCACATGGGCTGGGGAGGACTGCATACCTTAAAGGGATACTCTACCCCTAGACATCTTATCTTATAAGATGTCTGATCACGGGAGTCCTGCAGCTGGGATCCCATGCGATCTCTGTGCAGCACCCGGCGTTCTAAACAGTATGTTCCCACAGCGGGGGTCATGACGTCACAGCACCCCCCCCCCTTGTGATGTCACACCACACACCTTCCATTCATGTCTATGGGAGGGGGCTTGATGGCAGTCACGCCCCCTCCCATAGACATGAATGGAGTGGGCAGGGTATGAGATCATGAGGGGGTGTGGCATGACATTAAGACCAGCGTCCTGAAATTAACTTTCAGAACGCCTGGTGCTACACAGATAGTTAGGGGATAAGATGTCTAGGAGTGGAGTACCCCTTTAAGACTCCATCACACAGGTTGGAGATGGGAAGGACAGCAGACATAAAGGGCAGATCACCCGGACTGGAGATAGGGAGGAGGGCAGATACAAGGCAGCCTGCAGGGGAGAGTCACATGCGATGTGTTAAAGGAAAGCAGAGGACCCTCAGCAACTGTAGGCTCCCGACCATACTGACTTCACACAGGATGCACTAGGCTACATTTACTTCTCAATAGTTGTCCAGGTTTCAGGTATATGGGGGCAGATTGGCTCTCAATACCCTCAGTCCATTTATAAGCATATGTTATTTATATATTATTTATTGCATGTGGTCTCGCTTTTGAGTCTCACAAGAAAGAGTTTACACTAGGAAATAAATTGGATGTAGTCACTAGTAGACTTTGTGCCGTGAAATGTACAAATCTATAGAGAGGAGACGGGTAATCTGGGGTTTGCGGAGGGCGAGTGAGTGCAGCCATTGTTTCTGCTGAATTATTTGTCATCCTGTTCACTAAACAATGATGGTAAAAAATTGACTTTATACAGGACAGTGAACACAATCACACGCTCGCACTCCTGTACAATACGCTCGGTGTCCTCCCATGCAGGAAGCGGCTACAGAGCCAAATCAAGGTGAATGACGAGGCCTCAGACAAATCTCAGCAGGACAAAGGTGGAATCTGACGCTAGGGGCGATCAGTGGCGCCTGCGCAGCGACAAATATGCTGCAGGGGCGCTACGTGTGACCTTACCCTTAGGATACATTGACACAATTCAAATCTGCTGCAGATTTCCCATGCTGAATTTCCTCCGCTGATTTTGCATCCATTAAATTTAATGGCTCCGCAGCAAATCTAAAATAGTAGTGGGGGATTTGCAGATTTGCCGTGAACCCATTGAAGTCACAGGATACTGGATAAGTAGCTGATCACAGGGGTCCAACTGCTGGGACCCCCAGCGATCTCCGGAATGGGCTCTGGCTGTAAGTGAGGAACGTGAACAGTAGATGGCACGCGCTCCATTGATGTCTATGGAAGCTCCCAAGAGACCCAAGTCCAGCACTCGGCAATCTTTGGCATAGAATCTTTCCCATAGAAATGAATAGAGCACGTGCCGACGACAGGCGCTCCTCACTGAGTGAGACGAGGTCCCATTCCGGAGAATGTGGTTGGTCCCCCCGCGTTTATATGGGATAGGGGATAAGTGCATTTGGCTGCAGTATCCCTTTAACTTTATACCTGAGCATGGATTTGTCTCAAACATTTGCACATGATTCCAGCTTTAGCGAATTCACTACAAAAATAGCAGATGTCACAATATAGGGTCTCTGTTACCTCTATAAATTAGTGACGTGACCACCCAGGACCTGTAGACCCCTCAGCCTTCTCATTGGCAGACACAAGGCTGGTGCAAGAATTTTTGACACCCTAGGCAAAAGCTAATTTTGCCGCCCCTTGACCCTGCCCATTGGCTCCGTCTATTGACACACCACACCTTACTAATAAGGTGACACACTGTAACAAACCTCCTCCTCATGTAATCTCCTTACTAATAAGGTGACACATTGTAACAAACCTCCTCCTCATGTAATCTCCTTACTAATAAGGTGACACACTGTAACAAACCTCCTCCTCATGTAATCTCCTTTCTAATGGGGTGACACACTGTAACAAACCTCCTCATGTAATCACCTTACTAATAAGGTGACACACTGTAACAAACCTCCTCCTCATGTAATCACCTTACTAATAAGGTGACACACTGTAACAAACCTCCTCCTCATGTAATCACCTTACTAATAAGGTGACACACTGTAACAAACCTCCTCCTCATGTAATCTCCTTTCTAATGGGGTGACACACTGTAACAAACCTCCTCCTCATGTAATCTCCTTTCTAATGGGGTGACACACTGTAACAAACCTCCTCCTCATGTAATCACCTTAGTGGGCAGAGTGGTGCGCCCATCAAGTGTGCGCTCTAGGCGGCTGCCTATTTTGCCTATAGGTAGAACTGGCCCTGGATGGACAGCTCCACATACACACACTATATATCCAGACTATAAAGCACCAATCACAGAACACCCCCCCCCCCCCCCCCCCCCCCCCCCACGTGCACAGGAAGCAGCAGGATCTTTGCTCAGCACTTTCCTGGTTTCTGGCAATCTGAGCCAATATAAACAGGAGACGGAGCGCGGATACCGAGAGTTCAGATCCCACTGGACAGGACGTCGGTTCATGTCACTTGTCACCTGGAAAGGTGAGAAGACTCCAGGAAGAGACCTGATCTCTTATCATCCTGTCCATAAAAGCTCACGGCGCGTTATTCAGGAAGATTAAACAGTGAACTCCCCGTTTTGCGTTTTGTTTTTGCATTTTGTTTCCTGTATCCATGTCAATGTTTCTGTATCTTATTTATTTCCATGTTCATATATGATTTACAAACCCTGACAATCTTCCAGGCACAGACGCAGCATTGGATTCGGATGATGATCATGAAAGCTAGAATTATGGTTTAGACTAGTGTTTTCCAACCAGTGTGCCTCCAGCTGTTGCACAACTACAACTCCCAGCATGCCCGGACAGCCAACGGCTGTCCGGGCATGCTGGGAGTTGTAGTTTTGCAACAACTGGAGGCACACTGGTTGGGAAACACTGGTATATAACTTGGCAGATCTGACATTCAGGATTCTTAGAAAGCTGTAGTAGCTGCAGTCATATTAATTGTTAGGCCGTACTAGCTATAAGGGCAGTGTTTTGCCTCCAGCTGTTGCAAAACTACAACTCCTAGCATGTGTTGGCTGTCCGGGAATGCTGGCGGTTGTAGTTTTGCAACAGCTGAAGGCACACTGGTTGGTTGTAAAACACTGGTGTAGACTAACACTGATGTAGGCCAACGGCTGTCCGGGCATGCTGGGAGTTGTAGTTTTGCAACAGCTGGAGGCACACTGGTTGGGAAACACTGGTATATAACTTGGCAGATCTGACATTCAGGATACTAAGAAAGCTGTAGTAGCTGCAGTCATATTAATTGTTAGGCTGTACTAGGTTGTTGTGCAACACTACTGATGTAGGGAATAACACGGTGGTTGCTTTCCGCTCTGTGTCTTCTCTTATATTGGCCGGGTTCACATATGGCCTCCAGCCGGAGATCCCACCTGTGGTTTGCGCTATCAGCGCAGTCCGGCTACTTATTCTGTTTGTTTCCCATCAATAGGCGGCGGGGTCCCTGGTCATATTGTTATGGAGACCTATGAGTTCCTGAATGGAAGTGTCCCCGCTGCACCGCACTCAGGAATGAAGTGGATATAAGCCGTATTCCATCATTGTATATATCTGCAGTATATAGAGATGGGCTTCATAATACTATGACATCACACAGGTGTCCTGATCCTCCTCGCCGTCCTGTCCCTGTCCTGCTTTTAGGCTCTTTAATCCCTTTTGTTCTTGGTCTCATGTGACCTTTGAAGATGTATGAAATAAAACACTGTGGTCCGGCTGCTTCCATCTGAGGATTTGGCTTTATTGCAGGTATCGGGGTCATAATAACATCAATAAATAAGGAAACAATTACGTGTATTCAGCTTTAATTATGAGGGGAAAAATCTATGAAAAAAAAAAAAAAAAAAAATATATACACATACACATACACATACACATACACATACACACACACACACACACAGAATAAGAGGCGATAGTGAGGAACTCTTTTATTTTATATAAAAAGAAATACAAAACATAAACCAAACATAACAACCATAACAATGATAATCAAACATAAGATAAACCTAATGCATAACAAATAATATCACAAACAAAAATCCCTTCTGGTCCAGGACAACACACACTCCATACCTATATACACACACACCGCCAACCTATATAACTATATACATGACATACCTATATAACTATATACACCACATTCTATATAACTTTATACACCACACGTACCTATACAAAAGAATATTTTTTTTTTTTTTTTTTTTTTTTTTTTTTTTTTTTTTTTTTTATATAATATATGCACAAAAATCTAATCAATAATATACATATATAAGTATATATACACACATATACACCTACACATATCCATACACTAAATAATAAACACACAAAAAAAAATATAAGAATTTACTTATAAATATCCCCCACCTTTCCTATAACCTACACAAAATTATACACAAAAATATACATCAAATAATATAACGTTATTCATTATATATGTACAGTCCCTATACATATATACACAACTCCTACACATATATACAACCTTTATACAATATACAATCCCTACACCATAACACCAACCCCTCAGGGCTCCGGTTCGATGTCTGTAAGCCGCCTACATCTTTTCATCTTTATCAAAACAAAAATCTCTGGTGACAGCTTCAGCCCATCACCAGGGAGGAGATTACTAGGTTAGGGCACCTTAAAGGAGAACCCCCTCCACAGGGTAGAGGCACTAAATGCACCAAACTTTTCATACTCCAAAGAACGAACCTTCACCAGGTCACCGAGCGTGTTCCTACAAACCTCGTCCACGGGGAGGATTTTCTGTCTCGTCGACACTAAACACCTCGCTTGCCACGTGTGATACCTGACCACTGCGCTGACTATAAATGAAGTGCACCGGTCCCGGACACCCAGATCTTTGAAGGCCGCATAAACCCACTCAGCATAGGAAAGGGCAGCCAGCCGCGGCCAGCCGATGGAAGCTCCCACCCTTTGATATACCTCTATATTAAAAGGGCACTGAAGCAGGAAGTGGTCCATGTCTTCCAGAACACCCCCACACTCCTCCCGGGGACAACCCTTTTCATCAGAGTTCCTGTACTTCAGATTGCCCCTTACATATAGCTTACCATGGAAGCCTCGCCAGGTCAAGTCCCAATACTTCAAGGGGATCCTAGGTGAATTTAAAAGAGCCAACCCAATCCCTTGATCCCGACCTGGGCAATCCTTGAGGGCCAGTGGTTTCTGGAAATGGCTCAGCAAGACCCTGTTATCGAGGATTTTCCTCGGCAGAGTTCTTACCTCCCACATCCCCAGCCCCCACCTCCTGATGACCTTCAGAACCAGTGCAACATAAGTCGGGAGATGCCCGTGTGACGTGCGAAGATCCTTCACTTGACCGCCTCTCTCCCATTCCTGGAAGAAAGGCTGAAACCATCTCCTGCAAGAGACTACCCACGGAGGAGCCCTCTCTGTCCAGAGGTTTGATATATTGGTCTTTAAAAAGGAATTCACTAGGAATACCACCGGGTTGACCATACCCAACCCGCCTAGTCTCCTCGTGCGGTAAGTCACCTCCCTCTTAATTAGGTTCAGTCTATTCCCCCACAACATTAGGAAGAACAGACTGTAGACCCGGCTCCAGAGGGGTTCTGGCAAAAGGCTGACACTGCCCAGATAGATTAACAACGGGAGCAAGTAGGACCTGATCAAGAAGACCCTTTCCCTAAAGGTCAAAGACCAACCTTTCCACTGTTCCACTCTTTTGGAGACATCTTCCAGTCTGCTTTCCCAATTTCGTGTGGGGTAATCCCCGGGACCAAATTCGATGCCCAGAATTTTTGCAGATTCCTGGGGCACAGGGAGGGTGTCCGGGAGACAGAACTCAGGGTCTCCACCTCCCAACCAAAGACTTTTGCACTTTTCCCGGTTGATCTTAGACCCGGATGCCTCCGAGTAGCAATCCACCTCCGACATCACCCATTCCGCCTCCCCTTGCGAAGAGACAAAAATGGAGACGTCATCAGCGTATGCCACTACCCTTAAGGCCGAATCCGGCACCGCCGGGTCCATCCTCACCCCCGCCAATGATTCGCGATCTAGCCTTCGAAGGAAGGGGTCGATCGCAAACACATAAAGCAAAGGGCTTAACGGACAGCCTTGACGCACACCAGACTCCACCCCAAAAGGGCGGCCCACCCAACCGTTTATCAATGGAAAAGTCTCAGCCCCTGCGTACAATGTTCTCAGCCAATCCACAAACCCCCCTGGCAGACCGTATTTCAAAAGAGTGGACCAGAGATACTCGTGATCAACTCGATCAAAAGCCTTTGCCTGGTCCAGGGACAGCAGAAACCCCTTCCAGTGACCAGCCCGACCCTGCTCCACGGCCTCGCGGACACCCAGCACCGCACTAAAAGTGCTACGACCGGGAACAGAGCAGTGCTGGGACCCCGAAAGGAGCTGGGGCGCAAATTTCACCAACCTGTTGAATAGCACTTTTGCCAGAATCTTTCTGTCCACATTGAGAAGCGCTATGGGACGCCAATTCTCAATGTGGGACGAGTCTTTACCCTTTGACAGGATGATCAGAGCCGACCTCCTCATTGACCTCGGCAGAGTGCCCGAGGATAGACACTCATTTATTACCTCAGTCAAGAGGGGAACCAAGATGTCCTTAAAGGTCTTATAAAACTCGGATGTTAAGCCATCCGGACCTGGCGACTTTTTGAGGGCAAGCCTCTCAATCGCCAGCTTCACTTCCTCTTCTCTGATCTTCTCTGTCAAAACATTAAGAGAGGGGTCTACTCCTGACTGAGGAATGGCATCAGCCAGGAAAGCCGCCATCTTGCCTCGATCTAGATCCCTCTTCCCCAAGAGGTGCGAGTAAAAGGCTCTGACGACCTCCAGGATCCCCGATCTGGACTTGTTCAGAGATCCTGTACTATCGACCAGGCCGGTCACGATCTTACAATCCACTGACATCTTACAGCTCCGGAAAGGGTCGGGCGAACGGTACTTCCCGAAATCCCTTTCAAAAACTAAAGATGCGTGTCTATCATACTGGCACTTCTTTAGCAAAGATTTCACTCTGGAGATTTCCTCTCGGTCACCTCCAGTCGAGACAAGAACCTCGAGTTTCCTCCTTAGTTCCTGATAGAGGCGATCCCTATTCAGACTCCTAAGGTTCGCGGTCTGGCGGAAGAATCTCGCAGCCCGTTTTTTGAACATCTCCCACCACTCTGACTTAGTGTTGCATAAGTCCAGTAATGGTACCTGGCTCTGCAGAAACTCCTCAAAGGACCGTCTTATCTCCTTGACTTCCAGGAGGGACGAATTCAGCTTCCACAATCCCCTTCCCATCCTGGGGGTCTCTGAAACATTCAAAGAGAACATAATCAAACAGTGGTCGGAGAACTCCACCTCAACAACCTGTAAAGGTGAAGAGACAGAATCCTCCTTCAAAAAAAACCTATCTATCCTAGACCTGATCTCTCTACCTCTAAAGTAAGTGAACCCGCTGTGACCTGGGGTGTGCCGGATGTGGACATCCACCAGGCGAGACTCACTAGCTATTCTATTCAAGGCGACGCTATCATAATCTAGCCGATCCCTGGAGCCTCCCCTATCAAGAGACCTTGTAACAGTATTAAAGTCTCCTCCAAAGATGACCTGCCGGCTAGTAAAAAGTAGAGGCTTAATCCTCATAAAGAGACTTTTCCGGTCCCACCTAGTCTGTGGACCGTAGATGTTTATAAGACGTAATTCTTGTCCCTTCATGAGGACGTCTAATACCAGACATCTCCCCATTTCTAGCTCGATTACACGTCTGCATTCTACCTGAGCGGTTTTAAAAAGAACCGCCACCCCGCTATACGGCTGGGCCGCAAGAGACCAGTGAGAGGGCCCATGGCGCCACTCACGCTTCGCCTTATGGATAGCGGTTAGATCTGTCAACCTGGTCTCCTGCAAAAATAAAATGTCGGCCTCAATTCGGCCGAGAAAATCAAAGGCCGCA
This sequence comes from Hyla sarda, assembly GCF_029499605.1. Lineage (NCBI taxonomy): Eukaryota > Metazoa > Chordata > Amphibia > Anura > Hylidae > Hyla > Hyla sarda. The sequence goes on from NC_079199.1 coordinate 5,382,126, forward strand.
AATCTTGCCGCATCTGACTTTATGCTGGCGACATTAATACTCGCCAGCGTCAACGGGGAGGGTGCCGCCATCATGTGTGATCAAGCTAGACAGCCCTCTTCTTCCCTCCCCCTCCCTTTTCCTTAGTGTCATCATCAGAATTACCCAATTTACCCCTTTTTAAGCACAGAGACATATCCATATTTACAGAATTTACAGAGTTCCCCTCTTTTCCAAAGGTCACCTCCTGCACCCCACCTGGTCCTGGGACAGCCTCCCTCCCCGTTACCAGAGAGGAGGACTTGACGCTCCCAGAAGGCCTCACTTCAGACACCGGCACCTCGTCCCCGGCCTCCTCATCAGAGGAAGAGATGTTATCCCTGAGGACTTGGTACCGGTTAGGGCTATCTACCAGAGGGGAGGCGGTAGATCCTTCCGCTGGTACCTGGACAAGGGTGAGGGGGACTGAATGATCCCACTCCAAAGAAGGGGACTCCTTCTCCTTGCTCCTCTTCCTCCTCTTTTTCCTGGCACCCGATTTTCTCTTATTCTTTAGCCACTCTTTGCTCTCCTCATCCATACTCTCTCCTGGAGAGGAGGTAGCAGTGATGGCCCTCTTATCCTCCTCCTCCTCCTCTCTATCCAGTCTCCTGGCCTCCTCCTCCAGCCCACCATCGCTCAGATCCTCAGCAGAATCCACCATCTCAGGGTCAGGTAAAGCTACCTCAGCTGTCACCTGAGAAGCCCCTTCCCTTTCCCTTTGGCGTGCCTCCAAACGCCTCAGCCTAGAAGGTGTCATTCTTTTCTTCCTTGGACCCGTAGTCTCCCCGCCTCCGCCGGTACCCTCCCCAGTGGAGTCAGCATCTCTGCTAACCCCAGCTGGAGATTCCACCGCATTGGCAAAAGAGACCGGACAGCGGCTGAAGGGGTGACCGAGGTCCCCACACAGGTGACAACGAATGTCCCCACAGGTTGCGGCGAGATGTCCTAACCCTCCACACAACGCGCACTTCTGGACCTTACATTGTGCGCTGAAGTGTGTCGGGTCACCGCACCTATGGCAGACCTTCGGCTGTCCCTGGTAGAAAACCAGGATCCTGTCCCTCCCCAGAAAAGTGGAGGAGGGAATGTGGGTGACAGAATTACCCGAAACCTTCAACTTGACCATGAAGGTCCAGGCCCCTGACCAGATACCAAATTCATCCCTGTTCTTCTGGGGAATACTGACCACCTCTCCATAACGCCCAATCCAGGTCATGATGTCTATGCAAGAAAGAGATTCGTTACACGTTAATACCGTCACTTTCTTGATGTTATTCTGGCGAGAAATTGCCTGGACAGCAAAGTCTCGCCACTCGGGTGCTATCTTTGCCAGCTCGTACCGAGACCAAAAGAGCTCGAGCCCTTCAGCCCGGATGAAGCTGACATCGAAAAATGGGGTACCATGAGGATGTATCAGGGCAAAGATGTCACCTGCCCTGAAATCCATCTTGAGGAGGAGCTCAACTACTTTTGTCCTGTTTGGACAGGTATCACTGCCCCTCCACCTAAGACGGACCACATTCCTCCTGGGGACCCCAGACCCGGCTGTGGGGAGTGACCATGACTCCTCTCCTCTCCTTTGCTCTCGGAAGGCCCCGAGGCCGTGCCTCTCTATCCAAAAGGACAGTTCTACCTCTCTACCCTCTACAGTGATAGATTTATCCCCCCTCCGCAAGGCCTCCAGAAAGCGCCTCTGAAGGTCACTATGCCCAGGACCAGAAGGTGCAGGATTCCCATGAGGCCCACTTGCCCCGGCAGCAACACTGGCATAACTCCTAGCGGGCGCCGCTGCCGGGGGTTCAGATGGACCAACCTCACTCTCCACAGAAGCCATACTCACCCCCCCTCTCGCACTCACATCCCCTCCATCCATCCTCTCATCATCATTCCCATCCTCCCTCACTCCCTCTACCCCATTCACACCTCCACTCAGTCCTGGACCAGACCCCACAGACAGACCCCCCATATGTACATTATTTACAGTATTTACATTATGTACACATGTGACCTCAGCTTCATCGGGTGCTCCTGACCAGTCTTGCCCCGCCCCAATAATAGACTCTGACTGGTCAGGAACCCCCTCTGCCTCACTGGTCACAGGAAAGTCCTTTGGGACAGGAGGCAGTCTAGCTGCAGGAACAGTTCCTATTTTGTCCATAGACCCTCCAGTCCCCATGGGTTTGAGGACAGTCCCTTTAATGTTCTCCACTGCTTTAGCAGCCGCCTTTGCCAGTCCAGCCTTGGCCGGTTTTATTATCCCTGCCGAGGTGCCACCTGCCCCAACCGCAGATGAGGTTCCCCCTCGAGAAGCCTCTGCAGGTGACACCCCGACAGCAGAAACCACACCGGCCGCAGACCCCACCGCGGAGCCTACTTTACCACCAAGCGCCTGGTAGCGCCGCTTATCTCCGCCCTCGCTCCTCATCTCCGGCACCGGGAACAAAGCTTTACCACTGCCCGCCTTGCCCTGTCCCGGTGCCGAAGAAAAGCAGCCTCCCGCTGGGCTGCTGACCTCACCAGACATGTCCGGCTTCACAGCCGAAATCGCCCCGACACTCTTACCGCTACTACAAGCTGAAACAGTGTCACATGACTTTCCCGTAGGGACCTCCATACTCTGCCCACTGCTCTTCCCTTGCACAGAACCCACCGCAGGGCCCTGACTAGGTGGAGCTGGGGAAAGGGGGACATAGGAAAATGATACCGACTCACCCCCCTTCTGGTCATTCCTTCTCCTCCTCCTCCTCTCTCCCTCATCTGGTACAGGGTCTTCTCCAAATGTGAAGCGCTCCATGTGTACTGGAGACTCCATCTGCCTGATGATGGCCATGAGTCTCCCCCCGGGGTCACTGCTCTCCTCCTCCGAGCTCCTCCTGGATCCTGATGTTGAGGCCGGTGGTCCTTGTCCAGGACAGATCCCACTCTGAGACCCCTGCGATGGATCCTGGATGTTAGTGGGGTCACTATCCTCCTCAGCAGGGGGGTCACTCTGGCTTGGCCCCTTCTGCCCCTCACACCTCTCCTGGTTCAGCAGCTTCTCCAGGAAGGGGCCGCTGTGTGTCTGAATGTCCATCCTTTTTCTCTCCAACATGTTTATTTCGGACTTAAGCTTTGTAATGTCCTTATTAGCCTCTGCCCGCTTGCTCCCGGACGAGGTGTTTGCCCGCACTCGGGCGCATCTCAGCTCCTCACGCAGCCTGAACAGTTCTTTGCCTTTCTGCTTGTAGGCCTGTGTATAATAGGCAATCCTGGAGCTGTAGTCGCTGACAGGCTCCCGGGGCCTCCGCACGCCCCAGCCCTTCACCTCCATATATCCCATATATCCTCCTGAAGCCTCGCGGCTTAGGTCAGGGTCCAGAGGGGGGGCAGGAGAAACATTGCTGCTTCCCCCACCAGATCTCCTTACCCCCTCCGAACAGGCCGGTCGCTGTGCATCCTCCGTCCCCGCCGGCCTACTCCGGGAACCAGAGGCCTGGGACTTGCTTTCCCTCTGCATCCCAGAAACCCGCTCCCTCCCAGGGCAGAAGGGAGCAGGAGCCTGGAACCACCTGGATCGCTCCCAGCAGCAGCAGCACTGACTCTAACGAGACACACCCGATCCACCTGAGGATTACACCCAGTATACAGGACAGGAGAAGTGGTACTGTGCACTATATACAGGACAGGAGAAGTGGTACTGTGCAGTGTATATATACAGAATAAGAGGAGATACTGAAGATTACACCCAGTATACAGGAGAAGTGGTACTGTGCACTATATACAGGACAGGAGAAGTGGTACTGTGCACTATATACAGGACAGAAGTGGTACTGTGCACTATATACAGGACAGGAGAAGTGGTACTGTGCAGTGTATATATACAGAATAAGAGGAGATACTGAAGATTACAGCCAGTATACAGGAGAAGTGGTACTGTGCACTATATACAGGACAGGAGAAGTGGTACTGTGCACTATATACAGGACAGAAGTGGTACTGTGCACTATATACAGGACAGGAGAAGTGGTACTGTGCAGTGTATATATACAGAATAAGAGGAGATACTGAAGATTACAGCCAGTATACAGGAGAAGTGGTACTGTGCACTATATACAGGACAGGAGAAGTGGTACTGTGCACTATATACAGGACAGAAGTGGTACTGTGCACTATATACAGGACAGGAGAAGTGGTACTGTGCACTATATACAGGACAGAAGTGGTACTGTGCACTATATACAGGACAGGAGAAGTGGTACTGTGCACTATATACAGGACAGGAGAAGTGGTACTGTGCACTATATACAGGACAGGAGAAGTGGTACTGTGCACTATATACAGGACAGGAGAAGTGGTACTGTGCACTATATACAGGACAGGAGAAGTGGTACTGTGCACTATATACAGGACAGGAGAAGTGGTGTATATATATACACACAGAATAAGAGCAATATCGTCTACATAACAATACATAATACATTTACACATCCAGTTTCTATCCAGTTCTTATACGTGTAGAAATCTTTTTTATTCCTGACACGATTTATAATTATAACTTCTATCAGTCACGGAGTTTCCTCTTCTCTCGCGTCCTTACATCTATCTATAGGTTATATCTGTGCTGATGACATCAGGTGACAATCCATGTATCCTCCATTAGGGTCACTCGGTCTTCCTCCGGCCTGACTGGCAAAGCTACTTTATCAGTATATGGACTTGACCTGCTTATAACTATGCAGAACTCTTAGAAAGCTGGATAACAACCAATATGGTCACCATCAAAGCCATGTAAGTAAGGTAATAATACTTACTTTATATATCAGTGTTTCCCAACCGGGGCGCCTCCAGCTGATGCAAAACTACAACTCGCAGCATGCCCGGACAGCCAACGGCTGTCCGGGCATGCTGGGAGTTGTAGTTTTGCAACAGCTGGAGGTATGCTGGTTGGAAAACACTGTCAGATCTGACATTCAGGCTTCTTAGAAAGTTGTAGTAGCTGCAGTCATATTAAAGGGGTCCTATGGTGGAAAACATGATTATTATTATTTTTTTTTTTTTTTCGACTGGTGCCAGAAAGTTAAACAGATTTGTAAATGACTTCTATTAAAAAATGTTACCCTTCCAGTACTTATTAGCAGCTGTATGCTACAGAGGAAATTCTTTTCTTTTTGAATTTCTTTTTTTTGTCTTGTCCACAGTGCTCTCTGCTGACACCTGATGCCCGTTTCAGGAACTGTCCAGAGCAGGAGAAAATCCCCATAGCAAACCTATGCTGCTCTGGACAGTTCCTGACACGGACAGAGGTGTCAGCAGAGAGCACTGTGGACAAGACAAAAAAGAAATTCAAAAAGAAAATAATTTCCTCTGTAGCATACAGCTGCTAATAAGTACTGGAAAGGTAAAGATTTTTTAATAGATGTCATTTACAAATCTGTTTAACTTTCGGGCACCAGTTGATTGTTATGCAGATTAGGTATTAGGGCAGTGGTTCCCTAACAGGATGCCTTCAGCTGCTGCAGAACTACAACTCCCAGCATGCATTGGTTGTCCGGGCATTCTGGGAGTTGTAGTTTGGCAACAGCTGGAGACACCCTGGTTAGGAAACACTGTATTGGGGTCATAGGAATTATAAGATTAACATTAATATATGAACAATTGGCCATTTTACTATTAAGCAACTATTTTTGCCAAATTTTATAACCCATAAAATGTTTTATTTACAACCTGGAAAATGGGCAAAAAAACGAACAAAAAACCAAACCTGCCTTCTATTTATGGGAATATTTGTTACAGTGACCAGAAATACTCTTTACTATGACGTACGTAGCAGTTTATGATCTGTAACAGTGTTTCACACCCAGTAACTTTCTACAACTCTCATTACGTCCTGACAAAATTGTTCCAAAACTTTAAAAAAAAAAAATTTTTTTTAACAAATGTTGTGAAACTACAATCCCCAAATTTCTAGAACTGCAACTCCTATCATATCTAACAAAACTATTGCAAAAAACTACAACTCAGGGCATAAGAGCGGGGCTGAATCTGCCTATAGGCAAAAGAGGCAGCCGCCTAGAGCGCCCTCCTGATGGGGGGCGCTGCTCTGCCTGCTACAAGAAAGTTAAACAACTAGCATCCAAACCACTCGCTCATCCAGCAGCATGAGGAGGAGGTTTGTTACAGTGTGTCACCCCAGTAGTAAGGAGATTACATATAGAGGTTTGTTACAGTGTGTCACCCCAGTAGTAAGGAGATTACATGAGGAGAAGGTTTGTTACAGTGTGTCACCCCAGTAGTAAGGAGATTACATGAGGAGGAGGTTTGTTACAGTGTGTCACCCCAGTAGTAAGGAGATTACATGAGGAGGAGGTTTGTTAGTGTGTCACCCTAGTAGTAAGGAGATTACATGAGGAGGAGGTTTGTTACAGTGTGTCACCCCAGTAGTAAGATGGGGCGTTTTAAAGGGTGGGCAAATGGGTGGAGTCAAGGGGGCGGCAAAATTCGCTTTTGCCTAGGGTGGCAAAATCCTTGCACCAGCCCTGGATGGCAGTGGTAGTTTTGCAACAGCTGGAGAGCCACAGATTGGGGAAGACTGATTTACATTCATTAACAGTAATATCACAATAATATCACAATAATATCACAATAATAAAATACAATTTTTCATGATGTGTTCAGATGAGGTATTCACCGCTGCGGCCTGTATGTCCGTCCCTTGTTTCCAGGCGGCATCCATTGCTATGTGCAGGGGGCAGGACCCATCATACAGTCTTTATACATAGTCTTTGCCCGGTCTGCAGGGATCCACTAAGTCAGGTTGTTCAGTTTATGCCACTTTGTCACCACTTTCTCTGGGTGGCTTATTGTGTCCGTCCATTGATTTGCGGCTTCGCTGCTGTTACTGTCGCTGCTGATCCAAACCTAAAAGACGACAAAAAGGGTCAATATGCGACTTTCTGTAAATGGCGGCGAATAACGTGTAATGATTACAATGTTAGCAGCTGAATGTGGGCGGAGCTGAAGAGTGATTGACAGCTCTGCCCTCACAATCTAAAGTTCACACTGCCGCTGTGCTCCGACAGGTCGGAACACAACTGACCCCACCAGGCCCCAATGGATACCATTGACTTCAGTGTCGGGGCCCGTTAGGGATCCAGTATTTTATCTGGCTAAAGGGGAGAAAAAACATAAGACTACTGCATGCACTATTTTATCTCCGATCCATTCCCATTGTTCTGACTGACCGCCAGAGCTTCATTTATTGGGACACAACGGAAATGTGAACAAGCCCTCATATGGTTGCACCAAAAGTAAAACTTAATGGGGTTTATCAGGAATAAAAAAAACAGAGCTAACTTTTTCCATAAACCAGCGCCACTCTTGACCTCAGGTTATGTGTGGTATTGCAGCTAGTTTCCATTGAAGTAATTGGAGCTGAGTTGTAATACCACACACAACCTGAGGACAGGTGTGGTGCTGTTTGTGGTAGACAAGAGCTCTGATTCCTGGATTATACAGCCTGTCCTGACATCATTAAAGGGCCAGTAACACATCCATCACACACAGGTCTCTTGAGTGGTGTGTCCCAATCTGTGGCATTCAACCTGTTGCAAAACTACAACTCCCATTATGGCCTGAGAGCCTTCGACCTGGCCTCTAATGCAATGTTTCCGCAGATTTTCTGGGTGGACATTCCACCGTATAAATTTACCCTAATAAGGAATGTATCATAAAATCTTTGTTGGATGACGGCCCGGTCGTGTAAATATTCTCAGTGCCCTATAGGGACCCCTCTGGTGTATTGTTTATCCCCGGGTCAGGATGTGTGTATATCTCTGTAGGTCTGGAGGGGGCGCTCCGCAGATGTTCCCAGGACAGGCGCACCTGCAGCTGGCTCCGGCCCCGGGGATCCGGCTATCCTGTGTTGATTAACTTTCCTGGGGATGAAGCCAGAACCTGGGAGGAGACCCGACCCGTTCTATCTGTAGGAGAGGATCTATAACAGAGGACTCAGTGTTTTATGAAAAGCCGCACTGTTACCCGGATTAATTCCCCCTTATTGTGCGCTCTCTGCTTCTCTCTATAATCCAAATTACAGTCTGTCCCCAGAAGAGTTCGGGTTTCAGAAGGTAATTGCAGGCATATGGGTGCAGCCCGGGATAGATGGATATCATGGGTACAGTAACTTCAGTGTATCCCAACCAGTGTGCCCCCAGCAAAACTACAACTTCCAGCATGCCCGGACCGCCAAAGGAACTTTACGCTGCGCTCAGTGTGTAGGGCCGGGTGTAAAGTGACTGTAAAAGGGAATGTGGCGATTTACGAGGACATAAATTGTAGCTGAAATCAACGCTAGCTCCTTCTCCCCTCCCAGACTTCTCTGTCTCTTCCTCCCAGACTTCTCTGTCTCTTCCTCCCAGACTTCTCTGTCTCTTCCTCCCAGACTTCTCTGTCTCTTCCTCCCAGACTTCTCTGTCTCTTCCTCCCAGACTTCTGTCTCTTCCTCCCAGACTTCTCTGTCGCTTCCTCCCAGACTTCTGTCTCTTCCTCCCAGACTTCTCTGTCTCTTCCTCCCAGACTTCTCTGTCTCTTCCTCCCAGACTTCTCTGTCTCTTCCTCCCAGACTTCTCTGTCTCTTCCTCCCAGACTTCTCTGTCTCTTCCTCCCAGACTTCTCTGTCTCTTCCTCCCAGACTTCTCTGTCTCTTCCTCCCAGACTTCTCTGTCTCTTCCTCCCAGACTTCTCTGTCTCTTCCTCCCAGACTTCTCTGTCGCTTCCTCCCAGACTTCTCTGTCGCTTCCTCCCAGACTTCTCTGTCGCTTCCTCCCAGACTTCTCTGTCGCTTCCTCCCAGACTTCTCTGTCGCTTCCTCCCAGACTTCTCTGTCGCTTCCTCCCAGACTTCTCTGTCGCTTCCTCCCAGACTTCTCTGTCGCTTCCTCCCAGACTTCTCTGTCTCTTCCTCCCAGACTTCTCTGTCTCTTCCTCCCAGACTTCTCTGTCTCTTCCTCCCAGACTTCTCTGTCTCTTCCTCCCAGACTTCTCTGTCTCCTTTTTTCCTGACTCCTGTTTCCTCCTTCCAGACTTTTGTTTCCTCCTCCTAGATTTCTCTGTCCTTTCCTCTGTCCTCTTCTTCATGCTTCCTCTGTCCCCTTCTACCAGACCCCTCTATACCCCTCCTCCCAGACTCCTCTTTGCCCCTCCTCCCAGACTCCCTCTGCCATCCGGTGAGTGCAGGTAGGCCGCCATACACATTAGATGCTTGGCTGCGCTCACCGAACTGGGTTTACCTGACAATAATACCAGCTGTAGTCCTAAAACATTAATAGACTCTCACCCTGAGGGGCATCAGCCTCTAGAATAGGGAAATGTATTTAGTTTATTTCCCAACCAAATGAATTAATCCCCAGCCTTCAGAACGGGGGCGCATGTCTACTCGCCAGCTCCCCCATCATCACTACAATCGGTGCACCCAGAAATAAAGTCCCCCTTCCCCTCCTGTATAATAGAGCGGCAGTCCTCAGGTGACACTTTTCTGGGAATCCCCCTTTATTATCCGCACTTCCCTATAGCGTTCCCCAGCTGCTCTCCCTGCGCGGACACACAATCCGCACTCACTTTCTCCTGGGGGACGTATCGCGTTCTCCTCCATTGTCCCTGGTGTAAAGGAGTCTTTATAGTTACAGTGAAGTTACCGTGAATATCTTTGCTGGGGACGCACAATGGATGAATGGCTTGTATATGAGGCGCCTCCCCGGCGTAACCTATACAGCTGACATTTACTTCTCCCCCAAAAGGAAATCGTTATAGAGAAGGGTAAAGTGATATCCCTGGTCCTGTCCCTGTGTCCTTCTGCACATGAAAGGGACGTTTGTGTCGTATTCTAGGAGGCCGAGGGACACATCAATGAGGGAACATCTTACAAATGTCATCTATATCGCACGGGGCTTAAATACGTGGCCCTATTATATGGGGCCGGGGGACAAGGTGAAAAGGCCTCGTGTAGAGAATACGGAGCTTTATTCTGACTGCACCCATATGTGATAGAAAAGAGCGTTTCCCTAGTAAATCCTGGAAAATGCGCTGGAAAACCCTCTACCACATTGGTCTCCAAACTGTGGCCCTTCAGATGTTGCAAAACGGCTGTCCGGGCATGCTGGGGGTTGTAGTTTTGCAACATCTGAAGGGCCACAGTTTGGAGACCACTGCTGTATAGCTTTCTTTCTCAACTTGTGTCTCTCTAGCTGTTTCAAAAACTACAACTCCTAGCATGCCCTGAGAGCCTCAACATGGTGAAATGCAGTGTTACCCAACCTGTGGCTCCCCAGCTGTTGCAAAACTACAACTCCCAGCATGCCCTGAGAGCCTCAACATGGTGAAATGCAGTGTTACCCAACCTGTGGCTCCCCAGCTGTTGCAAAACTACAACTCCCAGCATGCCCTGAGAGCCTTAACATGGTCTAAGGCTGGGATTCCCCTAAACCTCCAATTAAAGGCCATACTAGCTATATGCCATTTTGCTGTCCGGGCATGCTGGGGGTTGTAGTTTTGCAACATCTGAAGGGTCATAGTTTGGAGACCACTGCTCCATAGCTTTCTTTCTCAACTTGTGTCTCTCTAGCTGTTTTAAATCTGCAATTCCCAGCATGCCCTGAGAGCCTTAACATGGTCAAATTCAGTGTTACCCAACCTCTGGCTCTCCAGCTGTTTCAAAACTACAACTCTCAGCATGCCCTGAGAGCCTCAACATGGGGAAATGCAGTGTTACCCAACATGTGGCGTCGGGGAAGTGCCAAGACTAAAATCCAGTATTTTTGGGCTGTCCGGGCATGCTGGAAGTTGTAGTTTTACAACAGCTGGAGGTACACTGGTTGGGAAACACTGTATCGGATTTATAAATGGCGCACGTTGATGGGTTACTTTGCTCCTCACCTGTCCGATGAAATGTTTCCGTCGGACTGAACTGCGACTGTACAACTTGATCAGGAAGTTTATTCCCTCCTCTTTCTGCGTCACCGGGAAAATCATGGTCTCCCCCCAGTTCACCTGGGAATTTGATATCTTTAGCGGTCGCGTTTTCTTCTTGTATAGCACGCCCTCCGTGCTGAACATCTCCACCTTCACAAAGAAATCTACAGAAATGGTAGAAAATAAAGTGTGAGAGTCGGCGATAGGCGAGTGACCGAGGTGTCTGGATGCACCCGTGATATTATCCGGCTTAGCAGCCGCTGCCTGACACTGGTTACCAGTAATCTCTCCGGCCGCCAACACCACCAGGTCCTTTCCATGTCATTTTACCCCATGTTTTACCAGTTAGTGCCTAATGTTTCCTCTTACACTTGTCCCCCATTAATTAGACATTTTCCTACCAACCCCACAATCTTTGCCAACCAAGTAAAAGCTGGTGTTTTGGGTAGATGAGAATTACCCCAAGTAGCTAAAAGTCAGAATATATTTTAGATATCTGTAGGTCTAATGCTCCTTTGGCAAACAGCTCTCTCCAAACTTTTCAGCCTGTCTTACCCCGTCCTTCCAAACCTCTATGTCTGTCCCCCTCTAGACCTCTCCATTTGTTTGGACTCCTCTGTCCTTCCCCATAGGACCCCTCTTATGCCTCTTCGGCTCCATACCTCTCCATCTGTCATCGTTCGGACCCCTTCACCCCGCCCCCCTCCAAACCATTTTGTCTGTCCTCATCCAGACTCCTCTGCCCTTTTTCTTCCAGACTTCTCTGTCCATCCCCCTGGCTGTCCTCGTCCAGACCCTTATGGACCTCTCCATTTGTCATCGTTCAGACTCCTCTGTCCATCCCCATAAGACTGCGCCGCTTTGTACCTCTCCATCTGTCCCTGTCCGGACCCCTTCATCATCCATCTTCTCTGGACCTCTCTGTCTGTCCTTATCCGGACGCCTTAATCCTTTTCCATAAGACTCATCTTTTGCCTGTTACCCTCTGGACACCTTCCCATCTGGACCTTTCCATCTGTCTTCATTCGGACCCATTCTTCCCTGTAAAACCCCTAACTCTGCCTGTCCGCCTCTGTACCTCTCCATTTGCCCTGTCTGAACCTCTTCTTCATCTATGTAGGGATTCTTGTAGAAAAATGACACTCTTCCGGCGCTTGCTGGGTCAGTAGACGGAGTGGAATGATGCAAACACTCCAGATAGTGATGAACAGCGTTATTTTATTGCAGTGTACAAGTAGTGGACAACACGTTTCGAGGGGGTCTACTCCCCTCTCCCTCCCTGACCTGAGGAAGAGGGGTGTAGACCCCCTCGAAACGTGTTGTCCACTACTTGTACACTGCAATAAAAGAACGCTGTTCATCACTATCTGGAGTCTTTGCATCATTCCACTCTGTCTACTGACCCAGCAAGCGCCGGAAGAGTGTCATTTTTCTACACGGATCCCTAGATTGCCAGACCGCTCCAGGACGCTGGGCACGGACAGACACGAGCTGCTGCTGCTTCTTCCCTGCTTAAGGCTGACAACGGTGATACACATTTTTCCTTAACTGCCACCACGAGGTAAATGCGCAGGGTGCGCCGGTGCATGTCCCATTTATATATTCACATATAATTGCTGCTTCTTCATCTATCCACCTTAGGACTTCTCTGTCCTCATCCGGACCCTTCCGTCTTTCCTAGGGTTGCCACCTTTCTTGCAAAAAAAATACTGGCAATGCTAATTTGCATAATTAATTATATATGCATGACATCACAGGACCCATATAACTTTGTTTATTTTTCCTAATACGGGCCTGTTTGAGGGCTCATTTTTTTGTGCGCCAGTCAGGTTTTGTGCAGTTTTTAACAATAAAAATACTGGCAGGGTGGCCAAAATACCATCTGTGCAGGTAAAATACCGGCCAGGTGGCAACCCTAGTTCTTCCCCATAAGACCCCCTCTATTCTTTCTAGTCAGCTGGTTCCTTTAGGGTACATTCCCATCTGGCGTATACATAGCGTATTTCAGGCTGCGCAAAATCTGCAGCAGCAGTGGGAAATACGCTGCATATCCCTCGCTCACCATACACACAAGGCTTTCCGGCGGCAGCCCTATGTGTGCAGTGAGTTTTGGAGGCGGAGCCGCGCGTCAGTCACTTCACACTGCTCCGCCTCCAAAACTCACTGCACACACAGGGCTGCTGCCTGAAAGCCTTGTGTGTATGATGAGCGAGGGATACTCGGCGTAATTCACGCTGCTGCTGCAGATTTTGCGCAACATGAAGTACGCTGTGTATACGCCAGGTGGGAACGTACCCTAAAAATCATTGGCTTTGGCTGCTATTCATCCAGTGTGTATGGGCGGCTCAAGTAGTGTCAGCAGATATGAATCTTTACACTGTGAACGGTCTACAAGAGTCATTCATACATTCATTGTAAAGGTACAGATCCCAATACTGCCCCCTATGGTTCCCTCCGGATACTATGCTCTTATCAGAATGTTAAATAAATGGAGGGATAATTCATTTAAAATTAATTAGATACCAGTCCTCAAAGGTGTAAATAGAAATAAGAGATGTGAGAATGGATCCAGTTAAAATATCGGATAATAGATTTATTCACATAAAAAAAATGAATATTTAATAATTTATAAAATCATATAAGACTCCTAACGCCCTAGCAGGGCCCGTGCACGGGCCCTGCTAGGGCGTTAGGAGACTTATATGATTTTATAACTATTAGATTTATTCACATAAAAAAAAAATATATATATTATCTGATATTTTAACTGGATCGTTTCTCACATCTCTTATTTCTATTTACACCTTTGAGGACTGGTACATATAAGCATGTACCCTGAGAAGCCAATGACATGGAGAGAGAGCCAGTATAACACTGGAACAAAAGTAAGGGCTCACATAACATAGTTACATAGTAGCAGCTTTATATCAGCAGTGCGAGTGAACATAGAAGGTAATAGCAGCACATTACAGCACCGACGTTTCGCCAAAAAGACTGGCTTCTTCCAGGGGGCCCGGAAGAAGCCAGTCTTTGGTGAAATGTCGGGTGGTGAGGGCCCATGCTCCAATACTTTTTATTCACTTGGTAATTTATTATTATTATTTTTTATATGTATTCTACTATGTAATGTGCTGCTATTACCTACTGCTGATATAAAGCTGCTACTATGTATCTATGTTATGTGAGCCCTTACTTTTGTTCCAGTGTTATCCTGGCTCTCTCCATGTCCCTGGCTTCTCAGGGTACATGCTTATATGTATTTTAAATGATACATGCCCAGACAGCCGACGGCGTTAGGGGACTTATATGATTTTATAACTATTATATATAAAAAAAAAATTATGTGAATAAATCTATTATCTGTTATTTTAACTGGATCCATTCTCACATCTCTTATTTCTATATACACCTTTTTGAGGACTGGTATCTTTTTTATATTTAAAAAATTTTTTTATTTTATATTAATTATACCTCCATTTATTTTAAAGGGGTACTCCAGTGGAAAACTTTTTTTTTTTTTTTTTTTTTTTAACTGGTGCCAGAAAGTTAAACAGATTTGTAAATGTCTTCTATTAAAAAATCTTAATCCTTCCAGTACTTATTAGATGCTGAATACTACAGCGGAAATTTTCTTTTTGGAACACAGAGCTCTCTGCTGACATCACGAGCACAGTGCTCTCTGCTGACATCTCTGTCCTTTTTAGGAACTGTCCAGAGCAGCATATGTTTGCTATGGGGATTTTCTCCTTGTCTGGATAGTTCTTAAAATGGACAGAGATGTCAGCAGAGAGCACTGTGCATTTACATAATTTCCACTGTAGTATTCAGCAGCTAATAAGTACTGTTTAATAAGTAAATCTGTTTAACTTTCTGGCACCAGTTGATTTAAAAAATAAAAATAATAAAAGGTTTTTCACTGGAGTACCCCTTTTAATATTTTGGCCTTTTCTGGGTGAAGGCATCACCAGTAACCTTGGGTGTATATATATTTCTCAATCCAAGTGAGCTGCACACCTATCATAGAAACACAGAAGGTGTCGGTAGATAAGAACCGTTCAGCCCATCTAGTCTTCCCAATAATCTGAATCCTATCAATAGTCCCTGGCCCTATCTTATATGAAGGATAGCCTTATACCTATCCCTATCTTATATGAAGGATAGCCTTATATCTATCTCTATCTTATATGAAGGATAACCTTATACCTATCTCTATCTTATATGAAGGATAGCCTTATACCTATCTCTATCTTATATGAAGGATAGCCTTATGCCTATCCCTATCTTATATGAAGGATAGCATTATACCTATCTCTATCTTATATGAAGGATAGCCTTATACCTATCTCTATCTTATATGAAGGATAGCCTTATGCCTATCCCTATCTTATATGAAGGATAGCCTTATGCCTATCCCTATCTTATATGAAGGATAGCATTATACCTATCTCTATCTTATATGAAGGATAGCCTTATACCTATCTCTATCTTATATGAAGGATAGCCTTATACCTATCACTATCTTATATGGAGAATAGCCTTATGCCTATACCTATCTTATATGAAGGATAGCCTTATACATATCCCTATCTTATATGAAGGATAGCCTTATGCCTATCTCTATCTTATATGAAGGATAGCCTTATACCTATCTCTATCTTATATGAAGGATAGCATTATACCGATCTCTATCTTATATAATGGATAGCCTTATGCCTATATCTATCTTATATGAAGGATAGCCTTATACCTATCCCAACCTTATATGAAGGATAGTCTTATACCTATCTCTATCTTATATGAAGGATAGCCTTATACCTATCCATATCTAATATGAAGAATAGCCTTATACCTATCCCTATCTTATATGAAGGATAGTCTTATACCTATCCCTATCTTATATGAAGGATAGCCTTATGCCTATCTCTATCTTATATTGAGAATAGCCTTATACCTATCCCTATCTAATATGAAGGATAGCCTTATACCTATCCCTATCTAATATGAAGGATAGCCTTATACCTATCCCTATCTAATATGAAGGATAACCTTATACCTATCCCTATCTAATATGAAGGATAACCTTATACCTATCCCTATCTAATATGAAGGATAGCCCTATACCTATCTCTATCTTATATGAAGGATAGCCTTATGCCTATCCCATGCATGTTTAAACTCCTTCACTGTATTTTGTATTTGCAGCGACCACTTCTGCAGGAAGGCTATTCCATGCATCCACTACTCTCTCTGTAAAATAATACTTTCTGATATTACTGCAGAAACCTTTCCCCTCTAATTCTATCCTATTTTTATTTTATTAGTATGTGCATTGTACTATAGAGCAGTGGTCTTCAACCTGCGGACCTCCAGATGTTGCAAAACTACAACTCCCAGCATGCCCGGACAGCCGTTGGCTGTCCGGGCATGCTGGGAGTTGTAGTTTTGCAACATCTGGAGGTCCGCAGGTTGGAGACCACTGCTATAGAGCATCATGGCTCCCAATAAACAGCACCAGTCAGGGGGGGGGGGGGGCTAGAAGATGACCGCCCCCCCCCCCCCCCCCGGCATCCAGGAGCCCTCCTTATACCAATATTTCATGATGGAAGCAAACGAGGAGCCGTACTTATGGCGAGCGGTGTGGATGAGCTTGGCAGGTTCTGAGCCTTGAGGATTTGTAACTGGATCCTGCTATTTATTGCCTGGAAACACGTCCCGATCAGGAGCTCCGCTTGACAGGCCTGGATAAAAAACGGGCAAACACAACAGGATAGATGTCAGGCTGGCGAACAATAGACCCTTGTGCCGCAAATAACATTCTGTACTTTATACTGTCTGGCACCGGGCTGGTCCTGGGCTCAGAATAGTGAAATCCTATTAGTCCATTAGATGCAGTACCGTCTGCGGTAACCTGAGCGGAGATTACGTTACGAGTCTCCGCTATCCTACATCACATCTAGCGCTTTCGGTTCTATAACAAACCCATCACGGCTGCGTCAAAAAAAGACCCATCATACATGCAGCTAAAACAGGAAAGCGCTCCATAGTGTGATATACGGTACAGGTAGAGAATCGGTGAACGATGATGAAAAATTGGTTGTACTCAGCCAAGCACAACAATGGTAAAGCCATATAGAGAAGGAGAGTTCTCCCATCTAGCAGCCGCTCCTGGGATAGATACGAAAACAACCACAATATTTCCTTCAAAATGAACCACAGAATCAAACAGGCGCTTGGATCTTGTTGGGAGCAATCAGTTTATTTTCCTCACAATGCAACGTGTTTCGCGGTAAAGACCGCTTCATCAGGCATCATGATGAAGCGGTCTTTACCGCGAAACGCGTTGCATTGTGGGTAGAATAAACTGATTGCTCCCAACAAGATCCAAGCGCCTGTTGGATCCTGTGGTTCGTTTTGGAGGAAATATTGTGGTTAATCGTACATGCAATCAGGGGTGTAGCTATAGAGGTAACAGTCACACCGGGGCCCTGGTGCCTAAGAGGGCCCCAAAGCACATCTGCCCCATAAGAGAGTAGTACAATAATTGGCATATGGGGCCCTGCAGCAAACTTTACACCGGGGCCCCGAAGCTACAAGCTAGGCCTCTGCATGCAATGTTGGAAGGCCTGCAGTCTCACTTAAAGGGGTACTCCGGTGGAAAACCTTTTTTTTTATTTATTTATTTTTTTTAATCAACTGGTGCCAGAGAGTTAAACAGATTTGCAAATTGCTTCTATTAAAAAAATCTTAATCCTTCCAGTACTTATTAGCTGCTGAATACTACAGAAGAAATTATTTTCTCTTTGAAACACAGTGCTCTCTGCTGACATCATGAGCACAGTGCTCTCTGCTGACATCTCTGTCCATTTTAGGAACTGTCTAGAGCAGCCTATGTTTTCTATGGGGAGTTTCTCCTACTCTGGACAGTTCTTAAAATGGACAGAGATGTCAGCAGAGAGCTCTGTGTTCCAAAAAGAAAAGGACTTCCTCTGCAGTATTTAGCAGCTAATAAGTACTGGAAGGATTAAGATTTTTTAATAGAAGTCATTTACAAATCTGTTTAACTCTGGCACCAGTTGATTTAAAAAAAAAAAAAAAAAAATTAAAATAAGTTTTTCACAACTGGTGCCAGAGAGTTAAACAGATTTGTAAATTACTTCTATTAAAAAATCTTAATCCTTCTAGTACTTATCAGCTGCTGAATACTACAGAGGAAATTATTTTCTTTTTGGAACACAGAGCTCTCTGCTGACATCTCTGTCCATTTTAGGAACTGTCCAGAGCAGCATTAGTTTCCAATGGGGATTTTCTCCTACTCTGGACAGTTCTTAAAACGGACAGAGATGTCAGCAGAGAGCACTGTGCTTGTGATGTCAGCAGAGAGCTCTGTGTTCCAAAAAGAAAAGAGGTTTTCCACCGGAGCACCCCTTTAAAATTAGATACCGAGGCCTCCGCAAAAAAAAAAATTAAAAAAAATGCGCAAATTTCTTCCCAATTGATGACTCTTCAGTTGGCACTGAAGGAGTTAAGGCCGACATTAACATTTACTTACCATAGATAAGAGGTTTGTGTATCTGGTAAAGGTCAGGCACACATCATAGCAGGACAAGAGCAAACAATTACATAGCCATTAGTCCTGACCGTGACACCTTGTCCCGTATACAGCCTCATAAAACATTGAATAAACGTATATATTTGTGTCAACATCCGTCCCCTCCTCTATAGCCCCGCAAGTACCCTGGGAAGAATCGTGTTGACAACCGCACCCACCAACACAAAGAGCGCGGGCCGTCATATATAAAGCGTCGCGGACGGACGTCACACGAGAGAATTTTTACTCTCGAAAAGGTAAATAATGGAGCCGGATCTGGTCGCTGTTTCGTTTTTGGTACATACAGTATATTGAAAAACTTTATGGAAAATCAACAGTGTAGGGAGAAGGGGTTTGCGTGCGGGAGATTGTCGCAACCGCTCCTTGTAAACTTTTTTTTTTTTTCCTTATCTAGTTTCCAGTTTTTATTGTACGTCGCTCTTGTCATGTGTCCGGGTGTTATTTCTCTTGTGGAACTAGTGTGCCTCCAGCTATTGAAAAACTACAACTCCCAGCATGCCCGGACAGCCAACGGCTGTCCGGGCATGCTGGGAGTTGTAGTTTTGCAACAGCTGGGGGCACACTGGTTGGAAAACACTGGTGTAGACCAACACTGATGTAGGCCACGGTTGTCTGGGCATGCTGGGAGTTGTAGTTATGCAACAGCTGGAGGCACAATGGTTGGAATATACTGGTGTAGACCGACACTGATGTAGGCCACGGTTGTCTGGGCATGCTGGGAGTTGTAGTTATGCAACAGCTGGAGGCACAATGGTTGGAAAATACTGGTGTAGACCAACACTAAGATCGCCAGCACGGAGATCGCGGGTTCCCCGTGGCCTGACCACCCCCACCAAGCTTAAAGGGGTATTCCAGGAAAAAACTTTTTTTCTTTAAATATCAACTGGGTCCAGAAAGTTAAACAGATTTGTAAATTACTTCTATTAAAAAAAAATCTTAATCCTTTCAGTACATATGAGCTTCTGAAGTTAAGGTTGTTCTTTTCTGTCTAAGTGCTCTCTGATGACACGTGTCTCGGGAACCGCCCAGTTTAGAAGAGGTTTGCTATGGGGATTTGCTTCTAAACTGGGCGGTTCCCAAGACACGTGTCATCAGAGAGGACTTAGACAGAAAAGAACAACCTTAACTTTAGAAGCTTAGAAGTACTGAAAGGATTAAGATTTTTTTAATAGAAGTAATGTACAAATCTGTTTAACTTTCTTGAGCCAGTTGATATATCTAAAAAAAAAAAAAAAAAAAAATGCCTAGACTAAAACCCACTATTTTTGACAAAAAAAATGCATCTTGGAGCCCAAAATGGCAGGGCTGTTTTAAATTTTTTTTATATATATATATATATATATATATATATATATATATATATATATATTATATAAATATATTTTCTTGATATTTTTCAAGTAAAAAAAAAAATGCGGAACAGCGTAAATTCAGCTTTAGGGTCTGTTCAGATGGGCGGATTTAATTGCGGGATGTTTATTTCCTGTTTTCCCGCTGGGTCTGTTCACACGTTCATATTTTGCTGCAGATTTACTGCGACGGATTCTACTACCCATTGAAGTTAAGGAAATCTGCAGCAAAACACATGTCAAAAAAAAAAAAAAACATGTCACAGAGAGATGTCAAATGTTTTGATTGGTCGGGGTCTCGGTGCCCCCCAATTATAAGGAGAATGAGCCGGGACGTAAAGCGTGTCACCATGTGCTTCTCCTCGCTCGTTCTCCTGCACTGAGACCCCGACTGATCAAAACTTTTAATACAGAATGTGCATTGGCCCCATTAAATCAGGGTAATCCTGTGTTTCCTACCAGGGTGCCTTAAGCTGTTGCAAAACTACAACGCCCAGCATGCCCAGACAGCCAACGGCTGTCTGGGCATGCTGGGAGTTGTAGTTTTGCAACAGCTGGAGGCACGTTGGTAGAAAACCAATGCTCTCTGCTGCCTCCTCTGTCCATGTCAGGAACTGTCCAGAGCAGGAGAGGTTTTCTATGGGGATTTGGACAGTTCCTTACACGGACAGAGGTGTCAGCAGAGAGCACTGTGGTCAGACTGGAAAGAACTACACAACTTCCTGTGGAGCATACAGCAGCTGATAAGTACTGGAAGGATTAAGATTTTTTTTTTTCATAGAAGTAATTTACAAATCTGTTTTTAACTTTTTGGAAAAAAAAAATAGTTTTCCAGCGGAGTACCCCTTTAAATGATCACAAATGGATAGGGATCCAGCAGTCCCTCACCGGCAGTTTTGAAGATGGCGCCACGTCCAGATAGTGCTCGGTCTCCTCCTCGCTCAGGTCCCGCAGGGATATGGAGCACTTGCTGATGGTCCTCTTCCGCGGCGTCAGGCTCAGCACCTTAAACACCAGCCGCACGTTCTGAAGACTTTGTAATTTTATGGCGAACACAAAGGTTTCCATGAATTCTACGTCCTGTAAAGGAAAAAGAATGGAAATGAATGTGGTGCAGAGAGGGGGCACTATGGGGGCAACTGCCCTGGAGCCGCCAAAATGTAGCGGATTGTACAAAGCTGCCCCACTATTACTACCACCACCTCAGGCCTCGTCCTTCTAACCCGTAGCTCTCTAGTTGTTGCAAAACTACAACTCCCATCATTACCTAATGGCCTTTGGTGCATCCGATTCTCCAACCAATGGCTTTTTATCTGTTACAAAACTACAATTCTCATCATGCCATGATGGTCTCTGGTGCGTCCCAATGGTGAGTTCTATTCCCCAACCTTTGGCTCCTTATTTGTTACAAAACTACAACTCCCATCGTGCTTGAACAACCTTCAGGACATCCTACTAGTGCATCCTATTGCCAAACCTATCGCTCTCCGGCTATTACAAAACTACAATTCTCATCATCCCCTGTTGGCATTTGAAGCATCTCACTGGTACATCCTATTTCCCAACCTGTGGCTCTCTAGTTGTTGCACAACTACAACTCCTATCATGACCTGATGGCCTTTGGTGCGTCCTGTTCTCCAACCAGTAGCTGTCCATCTGTTACAAAACTACAACTCTCATCATGTCATGATGGCCTTTGGTGCAGTTCAATGGTGAATTCTATTGCCCCAACCTGTGGCCCTACAGCTGTTGCAAAACTACAATTCTCATCATCCCCCATTGGCCTTTGGTGCATCTTATTTTCCAACCTGTAGCTCTCTAGTTGTTGTAAAACTGCAGCTCCCATCATATCCTGATGGCATTCGGTGCGTCCTATTCTCCAACCAATGGCTGTCCATCTGTTACAAAACTACAACTCTCATCATGTCCTGATAGTCTTTGGTGCATCCTACTAGTGAATCCTATTCCCCCAACCTATGGCCCTTCAGCTGTTACAAAACTACAACTCCCATCATACCCTGTTGTGCTTTAGTGCATGCTACTGGTGCATCCTATTTTCCAACCTGCAGCTCTCTAGCTGTTGCTAAATTACAACTCCCATTATGTCCTTATGGCCTTCGTTGCATCCTATTCTCCAACCAATGGCTGTCCATCTGTTACAAAACTACAACTCTCATCGTGCCCTTTGGTGGCCTTTGGTGCATCCCACTTGTACTTCCCATGCCCAACCTGTAGCTCTTTATCTCTTACAAAACTACAACTCCCATCATGCTCTGACATCCTTCAGGGCATCTGACCAGTGCATCCTTTCCCCCAACCTATGGCCCTCCAGCAGTTACAAAACTACAACTCGCATCATGCCCTAATAATATAATGCAATAAAGATTTAAAGGGATACTCCAGAAAGTTAAACAGATTTGTAAATTACTTCTATTTAAAAATATTAATCCTTCCAGTACTTATTAGTTGCTGAATACTACAGAGGAAATTCTTTTCTTTTTGGAACACAGAGCTCTCTGCTGACATCATGACCACAGTACTCTCTGCTGACTCCTCAGTCCATTTTAAGAACTGTCCAGAGTAGGAGAAAATCCCCATAGCAAACATGTGCTGCTCTGTACAGTTCCTAAAATGGACAGAGATGTCAGCAGAGAGCACTGTGGTCATGATGTCAGCAGAGAGCTCTGGGTTACAAAAATAAAAAAAATTCCTCTGTAGTATACAGCAGTTGATAAGTACTGGAAGGATTAAGATTTTTCAATAGAAGTAATTTACAAATCTGTTTAACTTTCTGGAACCAGTTTATTTAAAAAACAAAAAAAAATAAAAAAAAAATGTTTTCCACCGGAGTACCCCTTTAAGGACTAAGCTTACCAGAGCGGCTTCCTTAGGAGAGGACTTGAACTGGATGGGTTTGGGGAGGGTAATTATTCCTTTAATATAGATATTCGGGGAATCCCCGCAGCTCGCCGGCCAGTACAGATCCTTCAGCTGAGGAGGAGAACAGAACATTATTGGAGACAATTATTGTCTTAAAGTAATTGTCCGGATTTTTCGGGATCAGCATCTATAAGTGGCTCAGTCAGGTGACCGGGTTGTAAGGCGCTGTAGCTGCAGTTTTATCACAACTTTAGACCAGTGTTTCCCAACTAGTGTGCCTCCAGCTGTTGCAAAACTACAACTCCCAGCATGCCCGGACAGCCTTTGGCTGTCCGGGCATGCTGGGAGTTGTAGTTTTGCAGCAGCTGGAGACACCCTGGTTGGGAAAAAAGACTGCTTTAGACCAGTGTATTGTGAGGTCCCTAAGATGACAACAGGCTGGACACAATGTAGTCAGAGGGGGATGGGAGGCCCAGGAGGTTTCTGTTCATAGGGCACAGGGGAGGGAAATACTGCTGTTCTGGTTACTTAAAAGGGGTTATCCAGAAAAAAACTTTATATATATATATATATATATATATATATATATATATATATATATTTATATATATATATTTATATATATATATCAACTGTCCCCAGAAAGTTAAACAGATTTGTAAATGACTTCTATTAAAAAAAATCTTAATCCTTTCAGTACTTATGAGCTGATGAAGTTGAGTTGTTCTTTTCTGTCTAAGTGCTCTCTGATGACATGTGTCTCGGGAACCGCCCAGTTTAGAAGCAAATCCCCATAGCAAACCTCTTCTACTCTGTGCAGTTCCCGAGACAGACAGAGATGTCAGCAGAGAGCACTGTTGTCAGACAGAAAACAACTCAACTTCAGCAGCTGATAATTATTGGAAGGATTAAGATTTTTTAATAGAAGCAATTTACAAATCTGTTTAACTTTCTGGAGCCAGTTGAGAGATATATAAATATTTTTTTTTTCCTGGAATACCCCTTTAATGGGCCATTTTGACAAGTAAAGGTGAAATAAAACATTGCTTTAAAAGTAATTTTTTATACAAGTTAGGATATGGACTAGATCTGCACTTTGAGCCCAGGCTAGGTAAGAGTTTACTGTAGAGGGTAAAAGATGAGCAGCATCCAGACACCTCTAAACCGCTTATCTCTTCGGATGAAAAGCATCAATTTAGTGAAAGTACGTTGTATGGCTCTAGGGCAATGTATCCCAACCAGGGTGCCTCCAGCTGTTGCAAAACTACAACTCCCAGCCGTTGGCTGTCCGGGCATGCTGGGAGTTGTAGTTTTGAAACAGCTTGGAGGCACCCTGGTTGGGAAACATTGATGTAGAGGCTTTAAAGGGGTACTCCGGTGGAAAATAATTTTTTTTTTTTTAATTAACTGGTGCCAGAAAGTTAAACAGATTTGTAAATGACTTCTATTAAAAAATCTTAATCCTTCCAGTACTTATCAGCTGCTGTATGCTCCACAGGAAGTGCTTCTCTTTTTTTGAATTTCTTTTCAGTCTGACCACAGTGCTCTCTGCTGACACCTCTGTCCATGTCAGGAACTGTCCAGAGTAGAAACAATTCCCCATAGCAAATCTACCCTGTTCTGGACAGTTCCTGACATGGACAGAGGTGTCAGCAGAGAGCACTGTGGTCAGACTGGAAAGAAACTCAAAAAAGAAAAGAACTTCTTCTGGAGCATACAACAGCTGATAAGTACTGGAAGGATTAAGATTTTTAAATAGAAGTCATTTACAAATCTGTTTAACTTTCTGGCACCAGTTGATTTAAGAAAAATGGTTTTCCACCGGAGTACCCCTTTTAAACCTGTCCTGACAAAGTCCTGCTCACACAGCGGAGGCTTTGTTACAATGTATCAGTGAGGTCAGAAAGGGGGCACAGATCTTTTGTCTAAAATGATAAGATTGTTACGAGCACCTCAGCTGTGACTAGTATTGGGGGGGGGGGGGGGGGGGTGGGTGTCAGGATTGGCTTTCGGTCTCTGAACAGAAGCTCATTTCCATTCCCTGACATGAGGCAGAGGTCTTCTTGAATAAGGAACTGGCAGACCAGGTTAAATAAGAGAGTTGGGGAAACTTTTTACGGTTGCACATTGTTGACATAAGACTGGGATCAGTCATGGATTCGTCAGGGAATTTCCTGCATTGAGCAATGTGCAAAAAAAATGTCATTTCTCCGATGTTGTTATAAGTGACCATATTAATGAGCCCTCCATGTGATGGGGTGAGGGGTCCTCTCCCCCCCCCCCCTCTTTGGGTGCAGCAGGGCATCGCTTACTTGTAACACTGTGATCCAGATCTGCTCCACCGCTGTCACGTACCGCAGTCTGAAATGTAACCTCCCGAACTCGCGCTCGTCCCCCGACAATGTTATTGTGTCTGCAACAAAAAGGTAAAGTCAGTCGAGAGTCCGGGACGGGGCGCGGATCAGGTTGCGTTCTTATAGTCAGGTGATACGGATGTATCTACAGGAAATGGAATCCAGCTGTATTGTTGCTAAATAATCTGCAAAAAGATACAATTTCCTTCCTCCTGGGAAAAACAGGTTTGGGACAATTCTTGCATCAATAAAATAAAGGTAATATTTTTGTTGGAAATGGTGGAGAGGCGCAATGGGGACTGTTATCTGGCGCAGGGTGAATTGGATATGGGAGTTGTCAGGTAGAAAAGCATTTAGACCAATGGTCTCCAAACTGTGGCCCTCCAGATGTTGCAAAACTACAACTCCCAGCATGCCCGGACAGCCGTTGGCTGTCCGGGCATGCTGGGAGTTGTAGTTTTGCAACATCTGGAGGGCCGCAGTGTGGAGACCACTGATTTAGACAGAGGCGTAATTTGGTTCCTGCTATTTTCTATGCAGATGACTATTCAGATGACCAGTCATTGTAGCGAGGGTCCGTGGACGTACCTAGGCTGCGGTTGCTCCCCTGCGAGTCCTTTCTGGAGGAATTACTGCTCCGAATACTGGAGATAGAATCGTATCTCTGGAAAAATGTAAGAAATCAGGTCAGGTCCTGTAGTGGTCATATATCCGGATAGGAGGGGTAGTTGTCTCCAACCTCTGGGTCTCCTGTTGTGAAACTGTAACTCCGACCATACACAGGCTGACAATGGCCGTGTAGGCATGCTGAGCATTGCAGTCTCTCAACAGCTGAAGCACCTAGTAAATTAGCGTAATGTCCACTCACTGGTGCCAGGGCCACTTGTAAATACCTGGATATATTTCTTTCCCGTACCTACATACATCCCTTTCCCATACCTGGATATATTACGTTCCCGTACCTGGATACATCCCTTTCCCGTACCTGGATACATCCCTTTCCCGTACCCGGATACATCCCTTTCCCGTACCCGGATACATCCCTTTCCCGTACCCGGATACATCCCTTTCCCGTACCCGGATACATCCCTTTCCCGTACCCGGATACATCCCTTTCCCGTACCCGGATACATCCCTTTCCCGTACCCGGATACATCCCGTTCCCGTACCCGGATATATCACTTTCCCGTACCTACATACATCCCTTTCCCGTACCCGGATATATCCCTTTCCCGTACCTACATACATCCCTTTCCCATACCTGGATATATTACGTTCCCATACCTGGATACATCCCTTTCCCGTACCCGGATACATCCCTTTCCATTACCCGGATACATCCCTTTCCATTACCCGGATACATCCCTTTCCCGTACCCGGATACATCCCGTTCCCGTACCCGGATACATCCCTTTCCCGTACCCGGATACATCCCTTTCCCGTACCCGGATACATCCCTTTCCCGTACCCTGATACATCCCTTTCCCGTACCCTGATACATCCCTTTCCCGTACCCTGATACATCCCTTTCCCGTACCCGGATACATCCCTTTCCCGTACCCGGATACATCCCTTTCCCGTACCCGGATACATCCCTTTCCCGTACCCGGATATATCCCTTTCCCGTACCTGGATATAGCTGCCGAGGTCATACATGGAGGTGCTCAGACCTGTATTGTCGCTGGTTTTGATATTTCGAAGGTCACAGACTGAAAACACAGAAATTATGGGGTTAGGTTTTAGGTGTGAGGAAGAAGAGACGTTACATCTCAGGACAATGACGACAATTGTGTAGAGCGACAAGGCTCCGCGGAGGATCCAGCAAGGTGCAGCCGTGTTCTGCAAACAATGATTAATCTGCAGATCATCGCAGCTAGTGGAGCTGTCAGTATTTGCTCTGATTTCACCTGCATATTCCTGTACAGTAAAGATGGAGCAAAAGTCTGAACGTGTGCAAGGACCTGGACTACACATCTGCATTGTACACAACAGTATAATATACCTGTAGGTAGTAAAGTATACAACTACAACTGTGTAACAGCACAAAGTGGACTACACATCTGCATTGTACACAACAGTATAATATATATACCTGTAGGTAGTAAAGTATACAACTACAACTGTGTAACACCACAAAGTGGCCTACACTTGTATAGCGGTGTATTTTATAGAACATTTGTAGAATATAGCATAATACACTGGTTCATAATAAAACACTCCAAAACCAGGGGTATAATAAGAATTCATAGGGCCCCAAAATAAGAAGGGCCCCTACCACCTAGTTACAAAAAAACTAAAACCGCAACATAGGTAGCAATAGGTAAAGGTATAGAACAGAGCGCCATAGATTAGAGTACCCACATATCATAGAACAGTGTTTCCCCACCAGGGGGCCCTTCAGCTGTTCCAAAACTACAACTCCCAGCATGCCTGGACACCCAAATCTGGAGGCACCCTGGTTGGGAAACACTAGCATATAAAAATGCTTTTATTGTCTAATGCCAAGTGTTAAAAAGCCATTCCCAAGCACCTGAAATGCTGAAAACTGGAACACCTCCTCGCTTCCCCTCCCATTCTTGTCCCTGCTTGATTGACAGTCAGCTGGAAGCCAAGCCCTGTCTCCAGATCCTGCACCTGCGCACAGTTTGAATGCCCAGACCAGGAATTAGATCTGGAAACAGGGCTCGGCTTCCAGTTGACTGTCAGTCAAGCAAGAACAGGGATGAAGAGGGGAGCGAGGAGGGGCTACAGTCCTCAGCACTTGGGAACGTCTCCCTGACACTTGGCACCAGAGAACACATGATTCTTGTACAACAGATATATACAGTAAATGCTGCACTAACGTCCACAGAATAATTGTTGATACACTGCACTATACAACACCTGCAGAATACATGTTGCAAAAAAAAAAATGCCCCACCCATGCGGAATAAACCTCCCTCAAATCCTTCACCCACCCCTGAGGAATGTTTCCCAGAAACCTGCAATCCCCTGTGTATCCAGGAAAGGCTGCACTACAGCCACAAAACCTATTGTGATACACTGGATTACACAACGCCTGGAGAACGCTTCATCATCAGCTACATAGTACACTACACCAGTGTTTACTCAAATGTGCCTTCAGCAGTTGCAAAACTACAACTCCCAGCATGCTGGAAATTGTAGTTAGGCAACAGCTGGAGGCAAACTTATTGAAAAAACACTGCTTTACTCCAACCTGTGGCTCTCCAGCTGTTGTAAAACTACAACTCCCAGCATGAGCAGAGTAGATACTCTATAGTGTCACTGCTCTTACAGTAAAGAATCCCCTTCTGTGCTGGTGTAAAAACATTCTATTCTCTATGCCAGTGTTTCCCGACCAGGGTGCCTCCAGCAGTTGCAAAACTACAACTCCCAGCATGAGCAGAGTAGATACTCTATAGTGTCACTGCTCTTACAGTAAAGAATCCCCTTCTGTGCTGGTGTAAAAACATTCTATTCTCTATGCCAGTGTTTTCCGACCAGGGTGCCTCCAGCAGTTGCAAAACTACAACTCCCAGCATGAGCAGAGTAGATACTCTCTAGTGTCACTGCTCTTACAGTAAAGAATCCCCTTCTGTGCTGGTGTAAAAACATTCTATTCTCTATTCCAGTGTTTCCCGACCAGGGTGCCTCCAGCAGTTGCAAAACTACAACTCCCAGCATGAGCAGAGTAGATACTCTAGTGTCACTGCTCTTACAGTAAAGAATCCCCTTCTGTGCTCATGTAAAAACATTCTATTCTCTATTCCAGTGTTTCCCAACCAGGGTGCCTCCAGCAGTTGCAAAACTACAACTCCCAGCATGAGCAGAGTAGATACTCTCTAGTGTCACTGCTCTTACAGTAAAGAATCCCCTTCTGTGCTCATGTAAAAACATTCTATTCTCTATTCCAGTGTTTCCCGACTAGGGTGCCTCCAGCAGTTGCAAAACTACAACTCCTAGCATGCCCGGACAGCCGAAGGCTGTCCGGGCATGCTGGGAGATGTAGTTTTGCCATAACTGGAGCAGTGTTTTCTAACCAGTGGCCACTGCTGTTGCAAAACTACAACTCCCTTGGCTGTCTAGGCGTGCTGGTAGTTGTAGTTTTGCAACAGCTGGAGATCACTCATGTAGAGGATACCCCCCTTGTCGTTCATCTCGGGTATAAATAGATTAGAGAACTCTGCCTCTACCCCTTCTGTACAATTTTGTCTAAACCCTTGGTCTCCAAACTGCGGACCTCAAGACGTTGCACAACCATTGGCTCTCCGGGCATGCTGGGAGTTGTAGTTAGGCAACAGCTGGAGGCAAACGTATTGAAAAAACACTGGTTTACTCCAAACTGTGGACCTCCAGCTGTTGCAAGACTACAACTCCAAGCATGAGCGCACTAGAATGTCCCTGCAGAGCAAATATCACAGCAGTCTTGGAGCATCACTAAGATGATTCTGTTCTTAGAGCGGAGTAGCCTTACTTTGTGTTTCTGATAAGTATTATGAAATACGCACCTGAACCGTACAGCCTGGCGTTATTCTGGTTAAGAGTCGCCCGCCGGTTTAGGTCAGGCGAGATGTGCTGCAGGACGTAGCCCGGATTATAAACCACATCGTAATTGGGTCCTTGCAGATACATAGTGGAAAGTTCAGACTTCCTGTCGGTAAATGTGGCCCTCGCAGATCCTGAGTGACAGGAGGTGTAACAGAGTTACCCAGGAAGAGGTGATTTACATAACATGAAAACTATATAATAGCGTCAGGAAGAGCTAGAAGCCGAGCCCTGTTACCAGATCTTGCACCTGTTTACATTTTGTATGCGCAGCACAGGGATGAGATTTGGAAACAGGGCTCGGCTTCCAGCTGACTGTCAATCAAGCAGGGATGGGAGGGGGATTAAAGAGGCATTAAAGTCCTAAGCACTTCAGGGGGCTTGGGAACTCCTCATTACATCAGAACTATACAACAGCGGCAGGATGAGCACGATCTGTGACATCCTGTGCAGAGTGTCAAAGGGGTGTTCCCAAGTCCCTAAAGTGGTAAGGACTTTAACGCCTCCATTCCTTGCTTGATTGACAGTCAATTGGAAGCTGAGCCCTGTTTCTTGGTCTTGCCTCTTCGCACATTTTGTATGCACAGCACAGGAACGAGATTTGGAAACAGGGCTCGGCTTCCAGCTGACCGTCAATCAAGTAGGGATGGGAGGGGGAGTGAGGAGGAATTCCAGTCCTCAGCATGTCACGCGTCTTTAATATAAGAACTATATGATAGTGGCAGGATGAGCTCAAAGATCAAATAAAGGTCACGGAGACAGATCTGCGTCATCCTACGACTAAGCTGTCACAATGACTGACGGAAGTCTAGATCCACCCAGCAGTGTAACAATGTATCTGTGAAACAGATAAATAGACCTTATTGCAATTATACAGAAGAGAATAACAGTAGGTGCAGTGTTTCCCAACCGGGGTGCCTCCAGCTGTTGCAAAACTACAACTCCCAGCATGCCCGGACAGCCAAAGGCTGTCCGGGCATACTGGGAGTTGTAGTTTTGCAACAGCTGGAGGCGCCCTGTTTGGGAAACACTGCTCTAGGCCTTATATATACTGTGGACATATATTTGGGGTGCGGTGCTAGATTATAGTTACCTTTCACGCCCTCCATGTGTGTCGGACTGGTCACTGTTCTTGGCTGAATATAGGAGGGCTTAAATGTTGGCACAACGAATGGCACGTCCCTCCCGTCCGCCGGCAGCTTGGACAGTAGATAATCCTCCGTGCACCCCACCTGCCTTTTAATGGAGACGGCCGACATTGGGGGGAGATCCACAATATGGGAGCCTCTCCGGGTTCCTTCAATGCGTCCTGCATCTGACAAGGCTGGAAAAGGCAAGAAAAATCCCATTATAGGCCACAGTATGGAGGGGCTGAAGTGCTGCCCCCTCAACACTGGTACCCTAGGCAGAGGCCTACGGGTGCCTAAAGACAAGTACAGCCCTGGCTGTATCTAAGCCTACTGAGTGTGATACTGTCTGCTGAGCCAGGATATCTAACCCTATCATGTGTGATACTGTCTACTGACCTGCTGTATCTAAGCTTATCATGTGTGATATTGTCTTCAGGGCCACTGTATCTAATCCTATCATGAGTTTGCTGAGCTGCTGTATCTAATCCAGCTAAGTTTGATACTGTCTGCTGAGCTGTGTATCTAGGTCTGTCTTGTGTGATACTGTCTGCTGAGCTGTGTATCTAGGTCTGTCTTGTGTGATACTGTCTGCTGAGCTGTGTATCTAGGTCTGTCTTGTGTGATACTGTCTGCTGAGCTGTGTATCTAGGTCTGTCTTGTGTGATACTGTCTGCTGAGCTGTGTATCTAGGTCTGTCTTGTGTGATACTGTATTTCAATAGTCTCATCTTGTTGTTATCCAGAGTAGGATCCGTCCCTATAGTTCTCCTCTCCGGATGGAGATGGCTGACAACAGAGAGGTTTGCAGAATATATTGCAGCGGATGGAGATGGACTCGGTCTGGTCCTGTTTTCTGTGGATGATGATGATGATGGACTTGGTCTGGTCCTGTGTTCTGTGGATGATGATGATGATGATGATGATGATGATGATGATGATGGACTTGGTCTGGTCCTGTGTTCTGTGGATGATGATGATGGACTTGGTCTGGTCCTGTGTTCTGTGGATGATGATGATGATGTACT
The DNA here is from genome assembly GCF_029499605.1 of Hyla sarda. Classification (NCBI taxonomy): domain Eukaryota; kingdom Metazoa; phylum Chordata; class Amphibia; order Anura; family Hylidae; genus Hyla; species Hyla sarda. Next base: position 5,413,981 of record NC_079199.1, read on the forward strand.
TGGTCTGGTCCTGTGTTCTGTGGATGATGATGATGATGATGATGATGATGGGCTTGGTCTGGTCCTGTGTTCTGTGGATGATGATGATGTACTTGGTCTGGTCCTGTGTTCTGTGGATGATGATGATGATGATGATGATGATGATGATGATGATGATGATGATGGACTTGGTCTGGTCCTGTGTTCTGTGGATGATGATGATGGACTTGGTCTGGTCCTGTGTTCTTTGGATGATGATGATGATGATGGACTTGGTCTGGTCCTGTGTTCTGTGGATGATGATGATGATGATGATGATGATGATGACGAACCTCCCTTAGTAAATACTTGTGTAAACCCGGAGCCTCCCATCAGGGCGGCCTGAACGCCTCGCATGTGCTGCAATGTCAAACATCACCTCTGTCACAGTCACATAGGGACAAATGACTGGAATAAGTCCTCGGCTATCAGCTGCTGCTGCCGGGAAAACCAGAGGGCACGACACAATGGAGCAGCCCCTCAGCTGTGATCAGGAGCCGTGCAGGGTCCTTATATCCCTGTCTCCTCCTCACTTCAAAAACACAAAGTGTCAGATACAAAAGGTGAGAGGGAAATAAGTCATATCCAACTAATAATTTCGTAGTTCTGTGCCCCCTGGTGCCATCCTGTAGTTCTGTGCCCCCTGGTGCCATCCTATAGTTCTGTGCCCCCTGGTGCCATCCTGTAGTTCTGTGCCCCCTGGTGCCATCCTGTAGTTCTGTGCCCCCTGGTGCCATCCTGTAGTTCTGTGCCCTCTGGTGCCATCCTGTAGTTCTGTGCCCTCTGGTGCCATCCTGTTCTGTGCCCCCTGGTGCCATCCTGTAGTTCTGTGCCCCCTGGTGCCATCCTGTAGTTCTGTGCCCCCTGATGCCATCCTGTAGTTCTGTGCCCCCTGATGCCATCCTGTTGTTCTGTGCCCCCTGGTGTCATCCTGTTGTTCTGTGCCCCCTGGTGCGATCCTGCTGTTCTGTGCCCTCTGGTGCCATCCTGTAGTTCTGTGCCCCCTGGTGCCATCCTGTAGATCTGTGCCCCCTGGTGCCATCCTGTAGATCTGTGCCCCCTGGTGCCATCCTGTTGTTCTGTGCCCTCTGGTGCCATCCTGTTGTTCTGTGCCCTCTGGTGCCATCCTGTTGTTCTGTGCCCTCTGGTGCCATCCTGTTGTTCTGTGCCCCCTGGTGCCATCCTGTTGTTCTGTGCCCCCTGGTGCCATCCTGTTGTTCTGTGCCCTCTGGTCCCATCCTGTAGTTCTGTGCCCCCTGGTGCCATCCTGTTGTTCTGTGCCCTCTGGTGCCATCCTGTTGTTCTGTGCCCTCTGGTCCCATCCTGTAGTTCTGTGCCCCCTGGTGCCATCCTGTAGTTCTGTGCCCCCTGGTGCCATCCTGTTGTTCTGTGCCCTCTGGTGCCATCCTGTAGTTCTGTGCCCCCTGGTGCCATCCTGTAGTTCTGTGCCCTCTGGTGCCATCCTGTAGTTCTGTGCCCTCTGGTGCCATCCTGTAGTTCTGTGCCCTCTGGTGCCATCCTGTTGTTCTGTGCCCTCTGGTGCCATCCTGTAGTTCTGTGCCCTCTGGTGCCATCCTGTAGTTCTGTGCCCCCTGGTGCCATCCTGTAGTTCTGTGCCCCCTGGTGCCATCCTGTAGTTCTGTGCCCCCTGGTGCCATCCTGTAGTTCTGTGCCCCCTGGTGCCATCCTGTTTATCTGTGCCCCCTGGTGCCATCCTGTAGTTCTGTGCTCTCTGGTGCCATCCTGTAGTTCTGTGCCCTCTGGTGCCATCTTGTAGTTCTGTGCCATCCTGTAGTTCTGTGCCCTCTGGTGCCATCCTGTTGTTCTGTGCCCTCTGGTGCCATCCTGTAGTTCTGTGCCCTCTGGTGCCATCCTGTTCTGTGCCCCCTGGTGCCATCCTGTAGTTCTGTGCCCTTTGGTGCCATCCTGTTCTGTGCCCCCTGGTGCCATCCTGTAGTTCTGTGCTCTCTGGTGCCATCCTGTAGTTCTGTGCCCTCTGGTGCCATCTTGTAGTTCTGTGCCATCCTGTAGTTCTGTGCCCTCTGGTGCCATCCTGTTGTTCTGTGCCCTCTGGTGCCATCCTGTAGTTCTGTGCCCTCTGGTGCCATCCTGTTCTGTGCCCCCTGGTGCCATCCTGTAGTTCTGTGCCCTCTGGTGCCATCCTGTTCTGTGCCCCCTGGTGCCATCCTGTAGTTCTGTGCCCTCTGGTGCCATCCTGTTGTTCTGTGCCCTCTGGTGCCATCCTGTTCTGTGCCCCCTGGTGCCATCCTGTTGTTCTGTGCCCCCTGGTGCCATCCTGTTGTTCTGTGCCCCCTGGTGCCATCCTGTTGTTCTGTGCCCCCTGGTGCCATCCTGTTGTTCTGTGCCCCCTGGTGCCATCCTGTTGTTCTGTGCCCCCTGGTGCCATCCTGTTGTTCTGTGCCCCCTGGTGCCATCCTGTTGTTCTGTGCCCTCTGGTGCCATCCTGTTGTTCTGTGCCCTCTGGTGCCATCCTGTTCTGTGCCCTCTGGTGCCATCCTGTAGTTCTGTGCCCCCTGGTGCCATCCTGTAGTTCTGTGCCCCCTGGTGCCATCCTGTAGTTCTGTGCCCCCTGGTGCCATCCTGTAGTTCTGTGCCCGCTGGTGCCATCCTTTAGTTCTGTGCCCTCTGGTGCCATCCTGTTGTTCTGTGCCCCCTTGTGCCATCCTGTTGTTCTGTGCCCCCTTGTGCCATCCTGTTGTTCTGTGCCCCCTGGTGCCATCCTGTTGTTCTGTGCCCATTGGTGCCATCCTGTTGTTCTGTGCCCCCTGGTGCCATCCTGTTTTTCTGTGCCCCCTGGTGCCATCCTGTAGTTCTGTGCCCCCCTGGTGCCATCCTGTTGTTCTGTGCCCCCCTGGTGCCATCCTGTTGTTCTGTGCCCCCTGGTGCCATCCTGTTGTTCTGTGCCCCCTGGTGCCATCCTGTTGTTCTGTGCCCCCTGGTGCCATCCTGTTGTTCTGTGCCCTCTGGTGCCATCCTGTTGTTCTGTGCCCTCTGGTGCCATCCTGTTCTGTGCCCTCTGGTGCCATCCTGTAGTTCTGTGCCCCCTGGTGCCATCCTGTAGTTCTGTGCCCCCTGGTGCCATCCTGTAGTTCTGTGCCCCCTGGTGCCATCCTGTAGTTCTGTGCCCCCTGGTGCCATCCTGTAGTTCTGTGCCCTCTGGTGCCATCCTGTAGTTCTGTGCCCCCTGGTGCCATCCTGTAGTTCTGTGCCCTCTGGTGCCATCCTGTAGTTCTGTGCCCTCTGGTGCCATCCTGTAGTTCTGTGCCCTCTGGTGCCATCCTGTAGTTCTGTGCCCCCTGGTGCCATCCTGTAGTTCTGTGCCCTCTGGTGACATTCTGTTCAGTGCCCTCTGATGCCATCCTGTAGTTCTGTGCCCTCAGGTGCCACCCTTTATTTCTGTGCCCTCTGGTGCCATCCTGTAGTTCTGTACCTTATGGTGCCATCTTGCAGTTCTGGGCCCTCTAAATATTGGACTCTTGACTTTACCTTCCTAATTGTTTTTGTAGATAAATTCCCCCATTTTTTTATGATTGTTGTCAATTAACATAATATATATAATCACTTGGCAAGAGTCTACAAGTGAGAAAAGAACCTCAACCCAACGGGGCCTCCAAATATTGCAGAAATGAATTGGTTAATCGGTCATCTATCCCAATACATAGATCTGCAGCTGTAACTCTATGTTGTTAGCCTCTTATGTCATAGATCCGTAACATCCTGCACCATAGAGGTATAGAATCGGTTGTAGGTTATTTAGAAAAAGACTATGGAATATTATTATATTATTATTATTATTATTATTATTATTATTATTATTATTATTATATAGAATCGGTTGTAGGTTATTTAGAAAAAGACTATGGAATATTATTATATTATTATTATTATTATTAATTATTATATAGAATCGGTTGCAAGTTATTTAGAAAAAGACAATGGGATATTATTATTATTATTATTATATTATTATGTTTATATTATTATTATTATATTATTATTATTATATTATTATGTTTATATTATTATTATTATAGAATGGGTTGCAAGTTATTTAGAAAAAGACAATGGAATATTATTATTATATTATTATGTTTATATAATTTATTATTATTATAGAATCGGTTGCAGGTTATTTAGAAAAAGACAACAGAATATTATTATTATTATATTATTATTATTTATTATTATTATATAGAATCGGTTGCAGGTTATTTAGAAAAAGACAATGGGATGACAGCAGCACAAAAAGAATTCATTATAAAGGGGATACATTTAATATTGAAACAATGTATTTGGGTGGATCAGGGATATGTACAGGTTTGAGGCACCGCCATGGGGACGTCTTCCGCCCCTTACTTCCCTAACCTATACATAGGGGACTGGGAGGATCAGTACATCCTCTCTATCGATAATATAATCTTCTATGAAAGGTTTAGAGATGGAGCAGTTTAGTTTTGTTAGTCATCCTTATAATAGTGATCGGGGACTGAAGTCATTGGGTCATCTTGTTGTGATAACAATTTTCCAACAAGTGTGTTGCAAAACTATAACTCCCAGCATGCCCAGACAGCCTTTGGCTGTCCGGGCATGCTGGGAGTTGTAGTTTTGCAACAGCTGGAGGCACCAAGGTTGGGAAACACTGCCACACGGCCTCAGAGGAGAGCCTCCTTAATATCAAAGATCAGCAATGAGCTGTTCGTCTGATCACGTAACCGGCAGAATTATCAGTATCAGGTATTTGCCAGGGCCCTGACCACACAGTGTGACTGTCATATCTTCATTTGTTAAGGGAGGATATAAGGGAGGAGCCCGCGGGCGGCAGGAACGTTCAGGGAGTCAGTTTAGTACTTCTCGGGGGTCCCATAGTGACTGGGGGGCCATCTCCTCCCTGTGTTATTGTTGCTGTATTCTATATCTGATCCCTTCACAAAGAGGTCAAAGGGATCCTGAGAGGAAGAAGAGGATGACCCCTCATATATGCCCTATATAATGTGAATGGAGGTGTGCCTCCTCCCCCAACGGCAGACAGTATCGCACATGATGAGCTTAGATACAGCAACTTTGCTGTATCATACATGGTAGGGTTTGATACAGCATTTCAGAAGCAGGTTTAATACAAAAGAGGCTTAGATGCAGCTACCTGGCAGACAGTATCACACATGATAGAATTAGATACAGCACCTTGGTACACAGTATCACAAATGATAGGCTTAGATACAGCAGCGAGGCAAACAGTATAAAAAAATATAGAATTGGGTACAGTGGCTTGGCAGACAGTATCATACATTATAGCCTTAGATACACTGGCTTAACATACAGTATCACACATGATAGGGGACAGTATCACACATGACAGGCTTAGATACACTGGCTCAGCTGACAGTATCACACATGACAGGCTTAGATACACTGGCTCAGCTGACAGTATCACACATGCCAGGCTTAGATACAATGACTCAGCAGAGAATTATCACACATGCCAGGCTTAGATACACTGGCTCAGCTGACAGTATCACACATGCCAAGCTTAGATACACTGGCTCAGCAGACAGTATCACACATGCCAGGCTTAGATACACTGGCTCAGCTGACAGTATCACACATGCCAAGCTTAGATACACTGGCTCAGCAGACAGTATCACACATGACAGGCTTAGATACACTGGCTCAGCAGACAGTATCACACATGACAGGCTTAGATACACTGGCTCAGCTGACAGTATCACACATGACAGGCTTAGATACACTGGCTCAGCTGACAGCATCACACATGCCAGGCTTAGATATACTAGCTCAGCTGACAGTATCACACATGCCAGGCTTAGATACACTGGCTCAGCTGACAGTATCACACATGCCAAGCTTAGATACACTGGCTCAGCAGACAGTATCACACATGATAGGCTTAGATACACTGTCTCAACTGACAGTATAGCACATGACAGGCTTAGATACACTGTCTCAACTGACAGTATTACACATGCCAGGCTTAGATACACTGGCTCAGCTGACAGTATCACACATGCCAGGCTTAGATACACTAGCTCAGCTGACAGTATCACACATGCCAGGCTTAGATACAATGACTCAGCAGAGAATTATCACACATGCCAGGCTTAGATACACTGGCTCAGCTGACAGTATCACACATGCCAGGCTTAGATACACTGGCTCAGCTGACAGTATCACACATGACAGGCTTAGATACACTGGATCAGCAGACATTATCACACATGCCAGGCTTAGATACACTGGCTCAGCAGACAGTATCACACATGCCAGGCTTAGATACACTGGCTCAGCAGACAGTATCACACATGCCAGGCTTAGATACACTGGCTCAGCAGACAGTATCACACGTTGTACTCACCGCTCTTGCTGTCGCCCTGGAAGCATCCTTTACAGCAGCTCTTGATGAACTCCGCCGCCGCCATCCTACCTGTGTATCCCGGGGATCTGGACCATCAATGTCTCCTACAAGCAGAGGGACAGCACATTACTGGAGGAGTCCATCTACCTGGACAGGTGCATCCAGGGGCGTGGCTATGTAAATGAGCTGCATGATTGAGTCATTTTTAGATCAACATTCCGAGGTAGGGAAGATTTTCTGTATGTGACCTGAAGTATTGCCCCAGACTGGAATATTTCCCCTTCTCCATCCTCTCAGCTTCCAATATAAGTAGATCCCATTGGCTTTATGGCTCAGACTACAGAATACATCTTATATATGTTGTGTTCCTTCCCTTTGCTTTACACTGCAGCTCTGCTATGTGTATTATTTTATATCTGCTTTGTGCTATATTTGGATCTGTGGTTTCAGTTTGTCCGTTTTGAATATTGGACACTATAGAGCAGCGGTCTCCAACCTGCGGACCTCCATATGTTGCAAAACTACAACTCCCAGCATGCCCGGACAGCCGTTGGCTGTCCGGGCATGCTGGGAGTTGTAGTTTTGCAACATCTGGAGGTCCGCAGGTTGGAGACCACTGCTATAGGGTAATCTGAAATCTCCTCCCTGCCCTATCAGAGGCTCAGGCTGCTCTCTCCACCACCATGCTTTATACTGCAGATCTGCCTCTGCCTGGTCTGATTGGCTGCTGTCTATAAACAGGAGATCAGTACATGGAACAGTGTTTCCCAATCAGGGTGCCTCCAGCTGTTGCAAACTACAACTCCCCGCATGACCGGACAGCCAAAGGCTGATTTTCATGGACACAAGTCTCAACAACTTGCTAGAATCACAACAACAACAACTAGCTAGAATCACAACAACTAGCTAAAATGACAACAACAACTAGCTAGAATCACAACAAAAACAACAACTAGCTAGAATCACAACAACTAGCTAGATGCACAACAACTCCAACTAGCTAGAATCACAACAACTACAACAACAAGCTAGAATCACAACAACTAGCTAAAATGACAACAACAACTAGCTAGAATCACAACTAAAACAACAACTAGCTAGAATCACAACTAAAACAACAACTAGCTAGAATCACAACTACAACAACTAGCTAGAATCACAACTACAACAACTAGCTAGAATCACAACTACAACAACTAGCTAGAATCACAACAACTACAACTAGCTAGAATCACAACAACTACAACTAGCTAGAATCACAACAACAACTACTAGCTAGAATCACAACAACTACAACAACTAGCTAGAATCACAACAACTACAGCTAGTTAGAATCACAACTACAACTAGCTAGAATCAAAACAACAACAACTAGCTAGAATCACAACAACAACTAGCTAGAATCACAACAACAACAACAACTAGCTAGGATCACAACAACAACTACAACTAGCTAGAATCACAACAGCTAGCTAGAATCACAACAACAACTAGGTAGAATCACAACAACAACTACAACTAGCTAGAATAACAACAACAACAACAACTAGCTAGAATCACAACAGCTAGCTAGAATCACAACAGCTAGCTAGAATCACAACAACAACTAGGTAGAATCACAACAACAACTAGCTAGAAACACAACAACAACAACAACTAGCTAGAATCACAACAACAACAACAACAACAACTAGCTAGAATCACAACAACAACAACTAGCTAGAATCACGACAACTACAACAACTAGCTAGAATCACAACAACTAGCTAAAATGACAACAACTAGCTAGAATCACAACAACTACAACAACTAGCTAGAATCACAACAACTACAACAACTAGCTAGAATCACAACAACTACAACTAGCTAGAATCACAACAACTACAACTAGCTAGAATCACAACAACTACAACAACTAGCTAGAATCACAACAACTACAACAACTAGCTAGAATCACAACAACTACAACAACTAGCTAGAATCACAACAACTACAACAACTAGCTAGAATCACAACTACAACAACTAGCTAGAATCACAACAACTACAACAACTAGCTAGAATCACAACTACAACAACTAGCTAGAATCACAACTACAACAACTAGCTAGAATCACAACAACTACAACAACTAGCTAGAATCACAACTACAACAACTAGCTAGAATCACAACAACTACAACTAGCTAGAATCACAACAACAACTAGCTAGAATCACAACAACTACAACAACTAGCTAGAATCACAACAACTACAACAACTAGCTAGAATCACAACAACTACAACTAGCTAGAATCACAACTACAACAACAACAAGCTAGAATCACAACTACAACAACTAGCTAGAATCACAACTACAACAACTAGCTAGAATCACAACAACTACAACAACTAGCTAGAATCACAACAACTACAACAACTAGCTAGAATCACAAGACTTGTAATGAGAAAAACACCTGGAATAAAACAATTTAACAACACTTAGACACTTTGCCAATGCAAAAATAAAAAGCGCAAACCAGAAGTTGCATCTGTTCATTGCCTTATCCCTTTTGTGATGGAGGGTTCACGCATATATTATTCATTAAAAAAGAAAGAAAAAGAAAAATTCTGCAAAAAAAACTAAACAAAACAGAAAACAATTGTTTGCTGCAGGTCATTTGAGATTTTTTGAATGTTTTTAGTTTGGATAAGCTGTTTTTTTTTTTTTTTATGTGGCATACACCCTGGTGTTCAAACACAAAAAAAAACATTTTTTGCAACAACCAGATCCAAAAAACTATTGTGTGATGGAAGCTTTAGACTAACTCGTGTTTTGTTTTTTTGTGAAGTATTTTTTTTATTTTTTTATTTTGTGCCCAAGATGTGTGTAAAGGAGGCCAAAGTTTCCTTACACCAATAATGATGATGATAAAAATTATTATTATTCGCACACGCTGGGGAGTCCACCATTTATTGCGATGCTTTTTATATGTCCTTTATTCTGTATAAAATCCGTATCACGCCCGACGTGTTTTGTTCTGATGCAATAAGTCCATATCAGCCAGGGAAATGGTCGAGACCTCGCACATGGTCACCTAACACACGATCTCTGCCAGAATATACACCTTTATCTCTGTACACTTCACACCATGGAAATTATGTGCAGGAAAATCTGCAAAATTGCAAAACAAAACGTGTGATAAGCGGCGCCGATAACCCTGTTACCGAAAAAACTCACCTTGTCCTAGAACTAAAAATACCCTGAGCCAAGAAAACAGGTGATCGGGTGATGAACCTGACAGTCCTCACCGGGACAGCAAGGAACTCGAGACCTTCCTAAGGGTTTGTGGTTACATCATTTCGGCATGTTTGGGGTGAATTCACACCGGGGGGGGGGGGGGGGGGCGGGCTCGCTGCGAATCTGTACTGGTAAAATCTGCAGTGGATTACAGCCCAGGGTATGTGGAGATTACAGGGGGTCTCAGTCCTGATAGATGACAAGGAGTCTAAGTCCTAAAAGATCCCAGTGAGTCTAGTCCTGAGAGATCACATCAAATCTGTCCTGATGAAGCAGATAATCTGTGAAACGCGTTGCATGATGGGTGATTAAAGTTGATTTTACCCTCCGAGTGTGTCCAGCGCCTCCTGATGTCCGCCACCTCCTTGGAGGCTCCTTGTTTTCCCTGATAGATCACAGGGAGCCTCAGTCCTGATAGATCGCAGGGAGCCTCAGTCCTGATAGATAACAGGGAGTCTCAGTCCTGATAGATCGCAGGGAGTCTCAGTCCTGATAGATCACAGGGAGTCTTAGTCCTGATAGATCACAGGGAGCCTCAGTCCTGATAGATCACAGGGAGTCTCAGTCCTGATAGATCACAGGGAGTCTCAGTCCTGATAGATCACAGGGAGTCTCAGTCCTGATAGATCACAGGGAGCCTCAGTCCTGATAGATCACAGGGAGCCTCAGTCCTGATAGATCACAGGGAGTCTCAGTCCTGATAGATAACAGGGAGCCTCAGTCCTGATAGATCACAGGGAGCCTCAGTCCTGATAGATCACAGGGAGCCTCAGTCCTGATAGATCACAGGGAGCCTCAGTCCTGATAGATCACAGGGAGCCTCAGTCCTGATAGATCACAGGGAGCCTCAGTCCTGATAGATCACAGGGAGCCTCAGTCCTGATAGATCACAGGGAGTCTCAGTCCTGATAGATCACAGGGAGTCTCAGTCCTGATAGATCACAGGGAGTCTCAGTCCTGATAGATCACAGGGAGTCTCAGTCCTGATAGATCACAGGGAGTCTCAGTCCTGATAGATCACAGGGAGCCTTAGTCCTGATAGATAACAGGGAGTCTCAGTCCTGATAGATCACAGGGAGTCTCAGTCCTGATAGATCACAGGGAGTCTCAGTCCTGATAGATCACAGGGAGTCTCAGTCCTGATAGATCACAGGGAGTCTCAGTCCTGATAGATCACAGGGAGTCTCAGTCCTGATAGATCACAGGGAGCCTCAGTCCTGATAGATCACAGGGAGCCTCAGTCCTGATAGATCACAGGGAGTCTCAGTCCTGATAGATCACAGGGAGCCTCAGTCCTGATAGATCACAGGGAGCCTCAGTCCTGATAGATCACAGGGAGCCTCAGTCCTGATAGATCACAGGGAGTCTCAGTCCTGATAGTTCAGTCCATCCATAAGTCAGCTGAAGTGCATGGCAGCGCTTTTTACTGCCCAGACTGTCGCCCGATCCGACTCTTTCACCCCATAGACAACCGGGGAGTGAAGCGCACCCAACCACACATCACCCACCTATCGCCCACGATCACAGCGGCTCTCAGGACTCAGACTTGGCGTGATCTAAACTTATGACGTGTGAAATATTTTTACAAATAACAGTAAGTGAACGTCCACATGTATTTTGCGCAGCTGATTTAGCTACCCATTGAAGTCAAGGGTAGCAGAATCGGCTGCACAAATATGCAGCAAAAATATGCAGCAGATCCTGTACATGTGGACGTACCCTAACACAGTAACTTTGGCGTCTTTTGGGCCTGTCAAAAAAAAAAAAAAGCTGCCCCTTCATTTTCCCAGGTTGCAGTTTTTTCCCAAAAATAATGTGCATTAGTTTTGCCAGTAATTTCTTTGTTTTTTTATCCCCTGCGTTGTTTTCATTACAAGTCATATGATTCTATCATCATGTGATGGATGGATCGTGATGCCATGGCCCGTCTATGGGAGGGGAGTGGCGTGATGTCACAATAGCTGCCGCTCGCACTGGGTACTGCAGGGAGAAGCGGAGTACCCCTTTAAAGGATTACTCGAAGGAATTGAATTTATCAGACACTTATCCCCTATCCTGTGGAAAGACCGCTGGGACCCCCTGAGATCTCCTGTACGGGGCCTCATCTACTTACCTGTCCTCAGCGCACTCCAACCCCCACCTTCCTGGACGAGCGAAAGTGACGGCCCGTTCAGCCAATCACCGGATAATGTGGGACATCGCTGTGGCCAGTGATTGGCTGAGTAAGCCATCACTTTCGCTTGTCCAGGAAGGTGGGGGTTGGAGTGCGCTGAGGACAGGTAAGTAGATGAGGCCCCGTACAGGAGATCTCAGGGGGTCCCAGCGGTCTTTCCACAGGATAGGGGATAAGTGTCTGATAAATTCAATTCCTTCGAGTAATCCTTTTAAAGGGGTACTCCGCTTCTCCCTGCAGTACCCGGTGTGAGCGGCAGCTATTGTACGATGAGGACAAGTAAGTACACAAGGCCCCGTAAGGAGATCGTAGAGGGGTCCCAGTGTTTGGACCCCCCCCCCCCCCCATGATCAGATATTTATCCCCTATCCAAAGGATAGGGGGATAAGTTCAGTTCCCCAGAGTACCCCTTTAAATGGTACCTTTTATCAAACAAACTTTTGATATATTATAGATTACTGTATGCAGAATAACTTTCCAATTGCATGTTATTAAAAAATATGCTTCTTTCTATTTATTTTTACACTGAAAAAATGACCACTAGAGGTCTCCCTACTAGTCCTGGCCACAAGCCCTTTTTATAGATTTCAGACTCATGCTGGAGTCCTAAATCTCATACTGCAACCGGGACACATACAAGCTCAGCACCTCTCCCTGCCTGCCAATCAGACAGTCAGGAGCCAGCACTGTGCACATAGCACAACAGGGCATACTCCTGACTCTGCCTTACTGTATGCCCTCATTCATTTTACTATCTGAGCTCCGATCTTTCTTCTCTCTGCACATGCAGTTGTAATCAGAGAGGAGACAATTCAGAGCTGCCAGCTGAGCTTGTCTGTGTCCCGGCTGCAGACTGAGATTAGGACTCCAGCATGAGTCTGAAATCTATTAAAAAAAAGGCTTGCGGCCAGGACAGGGAGACCTCTAGTGGTCATTTTTTTTCAAAGTGGAAAATTAAATAGAAAGAAGCATATTTTTTTTAATAACATGCAATTGGAAAGTTATTCTGCACACAGTAATCTATAATATATCAAAAGTTTTTTTTTGATGAAAGGTACCCCCTAAAAGAAGTACTCCAACCCTAGACATCTTATCCCCCTATCCAAAGGCCTCCCGCAATATAGCATGCAGAACCCACCTGTATCTGCTTCCGGAAGCGCTGGAGGTTCTTGCTCCCTACCACAGGGACGGAAGATCGTGACGTCATGACTCCACCCCGTGTGACACCATAGCCCTGCCCCTTCAATGCAAGTCTATGGGAGGGGGCGTGACGGATGTCACGCCCCCTCCCATAGACTTGCGTTGAGGGGGCGGGGCGTGACATCACATGGGGGCAGAGTCTTGACATCACGATCTTCCATTTTCACTGGCAGAAAAATGGATTCTCAAAACGGGGAGTAATCCAAATTCTAAATCCAAAAAAATAAAAAACTGTGCAAAACTTTTTATTGGCAGCTCAGGAGGTAAAAGGTTAAACGCTCCTCAGTAATTGTGAGTTATGGAGGAGTCACAAACACGATCCGTCTTGTCGATTGTGAAGTTACCTGTAGGACGGGCTCACAAATCCCGCTAATCCCAGCCGTAATTACAGCGCCGCTCCGCACAGAACACTCACATACACGCTCACTTTCCTAGAAATGTAAATTCTAAGGTTTCATTGTAATTAAAAATCTACATTTTACCCTGAGATTAAATCAAGGTATAAGAGTCGTTATTGTGATCGCGGGGAGGACGGCGAATAGTTACCGAATACTCCGTCAGGAGAGAAGACGCTTGTGGTATCTCAGAGATGGGATAATCTGTGTCCATTAAAGGGGTGTTCTGGGATTTTTGTTTATATGACGATGCTACAGGGGCTGTAAAGTTAGCGTAGTTCATAATATAGTGTTTGTACCTGTGTTTGACGGCGGTCTCGCGATTCTCTTGTGATTTTTGTCCCAATGTTTATTTTTAATAACATAAAAAATGACAGGTTGCAATGCGGCCCGAGACATTACATCACTAGTCAGGGTGATCAGAGGGGGCGTGTCTTTGCTTCAACGGGTGGAGCGACCACTGGGTGAAAGATTATTCTGAAAGAATTGTAGTTATGCAACAGCTGGAGGCACTCTGGTTGGAAAACACTGGTCTATTGCATGGAAGGGATCACAAGTGTGTTTCAATGTGTGGGAGGGAGAAAAGTGACCTCACACTTACAAACAAGGAATCATGGGATTTGTAGGGAACAAACTCCAACATGAAATATTCACAAAAAAAAGCATGTCCATTACTGTCTGTCAGGTAAGTACTAAAATCACCTTATGGTGGAGAACCCCTCTAAGCTACAAACAGACAAACCTTTTGTTGGGCGTTATTTAATTTTTTTGGCCACAAAAACTGCTCCTTGTTTGCTTCCCTATGTTGCTTTAATCGTGGTGTTATTTAAAAAATAAAAAAATGTGACTAACTATAGGTATTCATTTAAATTATCGTCTTATCCCCTCCGTTTTTTTTTTACAAGTCGGGATTTTTTCAACAAGGATTTCTTCTAAAGGATTTTTATAAAGTTTTTTTTTTTACCTCCCTCCTATAGAAGTCTATGGGAGGGAAAACGGGAAACAATATCTTATAAACAACGCCATACCAAGCATGTTGGTATTTCATGTTTTCCTTTTGAAGTGTTTTCCAACCAGGGTGCCTCCAGCTGATGCAAACCTACAACTCTCAGCATGCCCGAAAAGCCTTAGGCCAATGTTAACCAACCAGGGTTCCGTAACCTGTGCAAAACTACAACTCCCAGCATGGTCCATATGACTATATATCAGTGTTTCCCAGCCAGGGTGCCTCCAGCTGATACAAAACTACAACTCTCAGCATGCCCGGACAGCCTTAGGCCAATGTTTCCCAACCAGAGTTCCGTAAACTGTTGCAAAACTACAACTCCCAGTATGGTCCATATGACTATATATCAGTGTTTCCCAGCCAGGGTGCCTCCAGCTGATACAAAACTACAACTCTCAGCATGCCCAGACAGCCTTAGGCCAATGTTTTCCAACCAGAGTTCCGTAAACTGTTGCAAAACTACGACTCCCAGCATGGTCCATATGACTATTTATCAGTGTTTCCCAGCCAGGGTGCCTCCAGCTGATACAAAACTACAACTCCCAGCATGGTCCATATGACTATATATCAGTGCCTCCAGCTGATACAAAACTACAACTCTCAGCATGCCCGGACAGCCTTAGGCCAATGTTTCCCAACCAGAGTTCCGTAAACTGTTGCAAAACTACAACTCCCAGCATGGTCCATATGACTATATATCAGTGTTTCCCAGCCAGGGTGCCTCCAGCTGATACAAAACTACAACTCTCAGCATGCCCAGACAGCCTTAGGCCAATGTTTCCCAACCAGAGTTCCGTAAACTGTTGCAAAACTACGACTCCCAGCATGGTCCATATGACTATTTATCAGTGTTTCCCAGCCAGGGTGCCTCCAGCTGATACAAAACTACAACTCTCAGCATGCCCGAAAAGCCTTAGGCCAATGTTACCCAACCAGGGTTCCGTAAACTGTTGCAAAACTACAACTCCCAGCATGGTCCATATCACTATATATCAGTGTTTTCCAACCAGGGTGCCAACAGCTGATGCAAAACTACAACTCTCAGCATGCCCGGACAGCCTTAGGCCAATGTTACCCAACCAAGGTTCCGTAAACTGTTGCAAAACTACAACTCCCAGCATGGTCCATATGACTATATATCAGTGTTTCCCAGCCAGGGTGCCTCCAGCTGATACAAAACTACAACTCTCAGCATGCCTGGACAGCCTTAGGCCAATGTTTCCCAACCAGAGTTCCGTAAACTGTTGCAAAACTACAACTCCCGGCATGGTCCATATGACTATATATCAGTGTTTCCCAACCAGGGTGCCTCCAGCTGATGCAAAACTACAACTCTCAGTCTGCCCGGACAGCCAACGGCTGTCCGGGCATGCTGAGAGTTGTAGTTTTGCATCAGCTGGAGGCACCCTGGTTGGTCTCGGGCATGTTGGGAGTTGTAGTTTTTCAGCATCTGGAAGCACACTGGTTGGGAAACACTGCCCTATTGACTAGCAGCTAACATCTGGCCGCAGTGTGTTTGGCCCCCAAAAAAAACAAATTCGGCAAGTATCGCGTCTTATTAAAGGTTTTTATTTTACAGAAACGCCCTGTCTGTTCACAGCCTTACAGGGAGCCATGAGTGCCGCTCTGTCATCCAAAAAAGCTGTTTTTGTCCCAGGCTGTAAGCACACATGCAGTTTTTGGTGCAGATTCTGAGCTAAAGCCAGAAGGGAATTAAAAAAAAATGTAAAATGTATAAGTTAAGGACAAAGGGCGATAAAAAAAAAAATAATAATAAAAATGTAATTAAATAAAAAAATAGATATATAAATAAATTAAATTAAAATAAAATGAATAAATAAATGAGTAAATAACAAAATAAAAGAATGTGCAGTGGCAACAAATCTGCACCAAAATCTGCACATTTTATGGATTTTCTTTGACACAATGGAAATTGGTTCTGATTTTTGTGCAGAATCTGTGCTTATTCCGTGGCAAAATAATTATTGATTTCAGGTATTTATTTATTTATTTATTTTTTATAGAAATCCGCACCTCAGCCAACTTGGTGCCAATTTTTTTAATCTAAATCAGGAAAATCTGACTATAAATAAGATTTCTATTAAAGATTATTTAAAAAAAATAAAAATAAAAAGATCTATTACTTATTGTGCCATTTTTGCGTAAGTTCCTCGCCCGGTAGTTATGACCTGGTTTGTCCCCAATCTCTTCTACTAATCTAAATGGAAGGTGAAATCTGTGGCGTCAAAGTGGAAATGATATGGCAAAGATTTCTGCGCAGATTCTATAAGGGATTTTTCCAATGTAAAGTTTTGCCATGTGAATGAGCCCTTATACTTGTTGTATTAAGTAAAAAAAAAAGTATCAAAAACTGCACCAGTGTAAATGAGCCTTTATACTTATTCTTGTTGGATTAAGTAAAAAAAAAATTATAATAAAAAAAAATCTCCTTTAAAAACTGCACCAATGTGAATGAGCCCTTATTCTTATTCTTGTAGTAGTAAGTTAAAAAAAAACACAAAAAACTGCATCAAAAACTGCACCAATGGGAATGAGCCCTTATACTTGTTGTATTAAGTAAAAAAATAAAATAAAAATAAAAAAGGTATCAAAAACTGCACCAGTGTGAATGAGCCTTTATACTTATTCTTGTTGGATTAAGTAAAAAAAAATTATAATAAAAAAAAAATCTCCTTTAAAAACTGCACCAATGTGAATGAGCCCTTATTCTTATTCTTGTTGTAGTAAGTTAAAAAAAAAAAAAAAATTGCATCAAAAACTGCACCAATGGGAATGAGCCCTTATACTTGTTGTATTAAGTTAAAAAAAATAAAAAGTATCAAAAACTGCACCAGTGTAAATGAGCCTTTATGCTTATCCGTGTTGGATTAAGTAAAAAAAAATAAAAAAAAACTGCATCAAGAACTGCACCAATGCGGATGAGCTCTTATACTTATTCTTGTTGGATTAAGTAAAAAAAAAATTATAATAAAAATAATCTCCTTTAAAAACTGCACCAGTGTGAATGAGCCCTTATTCTTATTCTTGTTGTATTAAGTAAAAAAAAACACAAAAAAACGGCATCAATGTAAATGAACCTGTATCCTTGTTTGATTAAGTAAAAAAGATCTACATCAAAAACTGCACTAATGTGAATGAGCCCTTATTTTTATTCTTGTTGTAGTAAGTAAAAAAACACAAAAAAAAACTGCATCAAAAGCTGCACCAATGTGAATGAGCCCTTATACTCATCCGTGTTGGATTAAGTAAAAAAAATCAAAACTGCATCAAAAACTGCACCAATGTAAACTAGCCCTTATACTTATAGAATATACATTTTATTGCAAAAGATATTTACCGTAATTAATTAATTGTAAAAGATATTTCTGAAGCGAATAACATACCGATATATCACTGTCGTACGAGTCTGTCACCAGCGCTGGTACTGAGCAGACACGTCCATCCCTGTGATTGTGTTAGGACGGTTGTGTTGTCCTCACCCTGGACACATCATCCTCCTCCTCCTCCGGACTCTGTACATCATTGGGCTGTAAGGTGACCTCCCTTCCTCCCATCCCTGGGAAACAGCAGCCATTGGTGCGAGTGTATAACACTAAGACTATGTTCACACCTTGTATTTTGATCAGTATCTGTAGCCAAAACCAGGAGTGAAACCGACACAGAGAAATACACTGCTCCAAAATATAAAGGGAACCCTGCGATAACACATCCTAGATCTGAATGAACTAATCGTATGAAATCCTTTCCTCTTTACATAGTTGAATGTGACAACAAAATCACCAAAAATTATCAATGGAAATCAAATGTATTAACCCCTGGAGGTCTGGATATGGAGTCACCCTCAAAATCACAGAGGAAAACCCCACTACAGGCTGATCCAACTTTATGTAATGTCCTTAATACAAGTCCCAATGAGGCTCAGTAGTGTGTGTGGCCTCCACGTGCCTGTATGACCTCCCCGCCTGGGCATGATCCTGATGAGGTGGAGGATGGTCTCCTGAGAGATGTCCTCCCAGACCTGGACTCCCTCATGGAGTCTGTTTCTGGCCGTTTGAGTGGACACATGCACATTTGTGTCCTGCTGGAGGTCATTTTGCAGTGTTCTGGCAGTGCTCCTCCTGCTCCTCCTTGCACAAAGGCAGAGGTAGCGGTCCTGCTGCTGGGTTGTTGCCTCCTACGGCCTCCTCCACGTCTCCTGATGTACTGGCCTGTCTCCTGGTAGTCCCTCCATGCTCTGGACACTACGCTGACAGACACAGCAAACCTTCTTGCCACAGCTCGCATTGATGTGCCATCCTGGATGAGCTGCACTACCTGAGCCACTTGTGTGGGTTGTAGACTCCGTCTCATGCTACCACTAGAGTGAAAGCACCGCCAGCATTCAAAAGTGACCAAAACATCAGCCAGGAAGCATAGGAACTGAGAAGTGGTCTGTGGTCACCACCTGCAGAACCACTCCTTTATTGGGGGTGTCTTGCTAATTGCCTATCATTTCCACGTGTTGTCTGTTCCATGTGAAATTGATTGTCAATCAGTGTTCTTCCTGAGTGGACAGTGGGATCTCACACAAGTGTCAGTGACTTGGAGTCACATTGTGGTGTTAAGTGTTCCCTTTATTTTTTGGAGCAGTGTACTATAATGCAGTGTTTCCCTACCTGTGTGCCTCCAGCTTTTGAAAAACTACAACTCCCAGCATGCCCTGACAGCCAACGGTATGGAAGAATTGCCAAACCTTCAACATTTTGTCTCTTGATGTAATTGCAAAACTACAACCCCTAGTGTGTAAAAAAACGTTATGAAAGTACCTGAAAGAATTGATGCTGAAGGCACAGGGGGCGGTCACACGGCGGTCACGCCAAATGCGGAACTACCTTGTTGTTGCTGAGCTCAGTCTTACTATGGTGTATGTCCTGTGACCTGACACTGTCTTCTACAACCTTATCTTTGTAGCAGAGTTTGGCTGTTCTTTGCCCAGTTTTAAGCCTCCTACCCAGCTGTTTCTGTTTCATTAAATGACTGTGTTTCAAACTACATATGAAAATGATGATCATTAAAGGGGTACTCCGGTGGAAACATTTTTTTCTTTTAATCAACTGGTGCCAGAAAGTTAAACAGATTTGTAAATGACTTCTATTAAAAAATCTTAATCCTTCCTGTACTTATTAGCTGCTGAATACTACAGAGGAAATTATTTTATTTTTGGAACACAGAGCTCTCTGCTGACATCATGACCACAGTGCTCTCTGCTGACATCTCTGTCCATTTTAGGAACTGTCCAGAGCAGCATATGTTTCCTATGGGGATTTTCTCCTACTCTGGACAGTTGTTAAAATAAATAGAGATGTCAGCAGAGAGCACTGTGTGCGTGATGTCAGCAGAGAGCTCTGTGTTCAAAAAAGGAAAGCATTTCCTCTGTAGTATTCAGCAGTTAATAAGTACTGGAAGGATTAAGATTTTTTAATAGAAGTAATTTTCAAATCTATTTAACTTTCTGGCACCAGTTGATAAAAAAAATAAAAAGTTTTCCACCGGAGTACCCCTTTAATGCTTCAATTTCTAAAATCCTTCTTACTGTGCAGCATTTTTTTCCACACCAGCCTAACACTTTTGCACAGTCCTGTATATTAGGGAATTGCTATTCCCCCAATTGCTACGGTCCTGACTAGAGATGAGCGAACTTACAGTAAATTCGATTCGACACAAACTTCTCGGCTCGGCAGTTGCTGACTTATCCTGCATAAATGAGTTCAGCTTTCCGGTGCTCCGGTGGGCTGGAAAAGGTGGATACAGTCCTAGGAGACTCTTTCCTAGGACTGTATCCACCTTTACCAGCCCACCGGAGCACCGGAAAGCTGAACTAATTTATTCAGGAAAAGTCATCAACTGCCGAGCCGAGAAGTTTGTGACGAATCGAATTTACTGTAAGTTCGCTCATCTCTAGTCCTGACCATAAGCTGCAGCAGCTCCGCGTGGGATCCCCAGAAGGTGCGGCTGCGTCTCCGAGGCCTCCTGTCCTTTAATCTCCCTCTGTACATTGTGCTGCAAGCTAGTGAAAATGGTTTTATGACTCTTTATAGAGCATCAAAGCCCAAAGTGGGGGAGGCATGGGGCGTTCTGCAGAGCATCGCGCACATTGATTACATGCTCTTTTATTTCTTTTCTTGGGTCTACATAAGTGTTTCCCAACCAGCGTGCCTCCAGCTGTCGCAAAACTACAACTCCCAGCATGCCCGGACAGCCAAAGGCCAGTGTTTTTCAACCTATGTACCTCCAGCTGTTGCAAAACTACAACTCTCAGCATGCCCAGGCAACCAAAGGCCAGTGTTTTTCAACCAATGTGCCCCAACTGTTGCAAAACTACAACTCCAAGCATGCCCGGACAGCCGTTGGCTGTCCGGGCATGCTGGGAGTTGTAGTTTTGCAACAGCTGAAGGCATGCTGGTTGGGAAACAATGGCCGTTGGCTGTCCGGGCATGCTGAGAGTTGTAGTTTTGCAACAGCTGAAGGCATGCTGGTTGGGAAACACTTATGTAGAGGGACCCTAGTTGATCCTGGTTATTCTCCTCTAGGACAAAACTTCTTGGAGCTGAAGACTTGAACAACTTTATCCTCACAGCATAACCAGGAACAGGACAGGGACTTACTTCTAGAACAGGATTCCACCTAGAAGTAACACTTTTCTCCATACTGTGAACCTCCAGATGTTGCAAAACTACAACTCCCAGCATGCCCGGACAGCCTTTGCTCACATTTTGGAGACCTAGGTCAGGGTTTCCCAACCAGGGTGCCCCCCTGCTGTTACAAAACTACAACTCCCAGCATGTCCGGACAGGATGTCCTGACTAAGTTCCCCTGGCTGTGGTAGTCCAGCTGTTGCCATTGGCTGTCCAGGCATGCTGGGAGTTGTAGTTTTGCGAGAGGCGCCAGTTTGGGAAACCCCAACCGAGATCTCCAAAATGTGAACATCCAAATGTTGCAAAACTACAACTCCCAGTATGCCTGGGCAGCTGTTGGGTGTCCGAGCATGCTGAGAGTTGTAGTTTTGCAACAGCTGGAGGCACCCTGGTTGGAAAACACTGAACTGGTCCATAAAAAAAAATTGGGAATAGACCCTACTGGTTTTCCTTTGACATTGTTGCGATCTGCATGATCAACCAATGGGAACCTCCTGATCAACCAGGAAGATTATCCACTTTATTAGAGGAGTTGTAGTTTTGCAACAGCTGGAGGCACGCTGCTTGGGAAACTCTGGTGAAATGCACCAGGAGCTGCCTGGTCAGGGCACGGAATTTCATGATAAAGCATATGGACCTCTTGTCTCCTCAAGGACCTGACATTGCTTGTCTCTGGGTATAATAGCAAAACTACAACTCCCAGCATGCCTGGACAGCCAACGGCTGGTGGTGCTGGCTGGGCGGGTGCTTCAGGTGAGCAGGTGATTTGGATGCTGGCTGGCTACTAACTTTCTTGCAGCGGGCAGCGTGGTGCCCCATCAAGAGGGCGCTCTAGGCAGCTGCCTATTTTGCCTATCGGCAGAACTGGCCCTTACTGCACCTCTTCAGGTGTCAGGGCATGTTGGGGGTTGTAGTTGTGCAACAGCTAGAGTGCTACAGGCTGGGAAATAGGATGGACTACTGGGATTTACTGAAGGCTGTCGGGGCATGCTGGGAGTTGTAGTTATACTCTGTTATTGTAACCTTCACTGGCGTTGGCGGCTATGCTGTAAGTCTTTGCACTGTTTCTATATGTAACCCCCCGTTGCAGCAGCACATTAAAGGGGTACTCCAATGGAAAACAGGTTTGTTTGTTTTTAAATCGACTGGTGCCAGAAAATGAAACTGAAAATGAAATAAAAAATCTTAATCCTTCCAGTACTTATCAGCTGCTGTAAACTACAGAGGAAGTTCTTTTATTTTTGAATTTCCTTTCTGTCTGACCACAGTGCTCTCTGCTGACACCTCTGACCATTTTAGGAACTGTCCAGAGTAGGAGCAAATCCCAATAGCAAACCTCTCCTGCACTGGACAGTTCCTAAAATGGACAGAGGTGTCAGCAGAGAGCACTGTGGTCAGGCAGAAAGGAAATTCAAAAAGAAAATAACTTCCTGTGGATCATAACACCAGCTGATAAGTACTGGAAGGATTAAGATTTTTTAAATAGAAGTCATTTACACATCTGTTTAACTTTCTGGCACCAGTTGATTTTATAAAAAATGTTTTCCAGGGGAGTACCCCTTTAAGGGTGGGATATCCCTTTCCGTTGCGTGTCGCATAGACGTAGGATAGTGTCGAAACGCGTGACATAGACAATTACTTTGTGATCTCCCATCTGTTTACATTGGATTTCAGACGCGTCACGTGCGGTCTCTGGTAGGAGGGGAGGAAGTAACCGATTTGTTTGCTGCATCCAGAGGCTACGTATAATAAAGACGCCAGAGACGTTCCAGCTCCGGTGGTAAACACAGCGCCCTACTGGAAACCAACAATCCGCTGGGGCGATGCCCGGGCACGTTATATAAACAGCACACATGCAAATTCTACAGTAATTCCCTTAAGAAGCATCAAATGCATCAATCTAAATTATATCTGGCGCAGTGTTTCTCAACCAGGGTGCCTCCAGCTGTTGCAAAACTACATCTCCCAGCATGGCCGGACAGCTGTTGGCTGTTCGGGCATGCTTGGAGTTGTAGTTTTGCATGTTTGCTGTTTATATAACGTATGATGGTTGGGAAACACTGCCCTACGGCTGTCCAGGAATGCTGGGAGTTTTGCAACAGCTGGAGGGACCCTGGTTGGGGAAACACTTGCCTTTTGGCTAGCTGAGCATGCTGGGAGTTGTAGT
This sequence comes from Hyla sarda, assembly GCF_029499605.1. Classification (NCBI taxonomy): domain Eukaryota; kingdom Metazoa; phylum Chordata; class Amphibia; order Anura; family Hylidae; genus Hyla; species Hyla sarda. The sequence continues at coordinate 5,437,304 of NC_079199.1, forward strand.
TTTGCAATAGCTGGAGGCACCCTGGTTGGGAAACACTAGCCTTTGGCTGTCCGGGCATGCTGGGAGTTGTAGTTTTGCACTAGCTGGAGGCATCCTGGTTGGGAAACACTAGCCTTTGGCTGTCCGGGCATGCTGGGAGTTGTAGTTATGCAACAGCTGGAGGCACCCTGGTTGGGAAACACTGCCCTACGGCTGTCCGGGAATGCTGGGAGTTGTAGTTTTGCAACAGCTGGAAGGACCCTGGTTGGGGAAACACTGCCTTACGGCTGTCCGGGAATGCTGGGAGTTGTAGTTTTGCAACAGCTGGAGGCACCCTAGTTGGGAAACACTTATCTGGGGCATGAGCAGCCACCATGCACTGCAGAAGTATACACACCCCATCCTCGCGATTCTGCACTCGTTCTGATCAGTCGGGGGGTCTCGTCACTGGGACCCCGACATATGAAAACATTGGATGCAGCTCTTTACATGGTAAAATGGATGAAACCTTTATACTTCAGGTCAGTACAATTACAGCAACTTACAGCAAATTATATATATATTGGTTTGTTTTTACTACTTTTAATAAATTAAAACCTTTCTGGAAGAAAAAACAAATCTCTACATTCTAAGTCCTATAACTTCAATACTTCACTGTCATCAGAGCGGTGTGGATGTCTGGTGATATGAAGTATTTATCTTAACCATTTTGGGGAGATGGAACTCTTCTTTATTTTTATTTTTATTTTTTATTTTTTTTACTTTTACATTTTTTATTTTATTTTATGGTTTACGTTATTATTACATCTTAAATTTTTTTTTTTATCACTATGTGGGATCAGTCATATATATATTTTAATAGTTTAGACATTTCTGCATGCTTCAATACCACATCTTTTAAATGTATTTTTGTGGGAGAAGTTTTGATTTCATTTTTTTTTTTTTGTAAAATATTTTAAGGCATGATTTTATATAGATATAGATTTTTTTAAATATATTTTTTATTTATCTTTTGAACACATTTTAATCCCCCACTAGAGCTCCAAACTGTGGACCTCCAGACATTGGAAAACTACAATTCCTTAGGTGACTTGTATAAGCAATCTTTCTATTTGCTTATACAGTACACTGCAATACTATAATGTTGCAGTATACTGTCAGATCCGTGATCTACTAGTACAGCCTTCCGCTAGCAGACGTCAATAGTAGATCAGGCATGGCAGCCATGGAGGTCTTCAGAAGGTCCCTGCCTTTCAATGGCAACTGATCGGCACCCTGCTATTGTGTCACAGGGGTGCCGATTGGAACCCTGACATCAAAAAACCACCTAGATGCTGTGGTCCCTATTGACTGCAGCATTTAAATGGACCAAGAAATCTCTGATTACAGACACTGAGGCAGCAAGCAGAACCCATTGACTACAATGGGCAGCAACATATTCCATTTGCGTATTTTCTTTTATGAAAATTTCACTTGTGTGATTCACTGTGGATGTGCTACTTGTGACCCAACCCTTAAAGGGGTACTCCACTGGAAAACTTTTTTTTTATTTTTTTTAATCAACTGGTACCAGAAAGTTAAACAGATTTGTAAATTACTTCTATTAAAAAAAAAAAAAAAAATCCTTAATCCTTCCAGTACTTTTCAGCAGCTATATGCTCCACAGGAAGTTCTTTTCTTTTTTGATTTCTGTCTGACCACAGTGCTCTCTGCTGACACCTCTGTCCATTTTAGGAACTGTCCGGAGTAGGAGAGGTTTGCTATGGGGATTGTCTCCTACTCTGGACAGTTCCTAAAATGGACAGAGGTGTCAGCAGAGAGCACTGTGGTCAGACAGAAAGGAAATTCAAAAAAGAAAAGAACTTCCTGTGGAACAAATAGCAGCCAATAAGTACTGGACGGATTAAGATTTTTTTAATAGAAGTAATTTACAAATATGTTTAACTTTCTGGCACCAGTTGATTTAAAAATATTTTTTTTCTCAGTGGAGTGCCCCTTTAAGGCCCCATGTCTTAGTAATGCACACCGCATCATAACCTTATATATATTGCACCGGTATATTGTGTACCAGTGGCGGTTCTCTTTGTTGGCGTCAGGTGGTTATCGGTGGAAGCTTCCGTTTCCTCGTATCTTCGGGACGTCCTGATGAAGTTATTTTTGATATCAGAAGCTCTGAACAAATATAATTGTCTCTTGTCTGTATAAATATTACCCAAAGATTTATTGCCGAAACTAACATGAAGATAAGCCCCGCCCACTGCTGCATAGACCACACCCACAAAACGTGGTCCCTACTTATCCAATTCGGCAAAACTGATATCTATCTGTAAAGGAATGTAAGAAAACAAAGACCTTATTCCTATTTTTCACAAGCTCCACCCCCGCTTATATCCGTAACATTGTGAGCGTTCAGGGGCGGTCCTGCTCTAGGTCCCAGAACCGCTGCTATATGGTTCTAGAATAAAATTCTCATTGTCTGTTATCATTGTGCGGATCATTTTCTAGGGCAGTTCTCCCCAAATTATACCCTCCAGATGGTGTAAAACTACAACTCCCAGCATGCCCGGACAGCCAACGGCTGTCCGGGCATGCTGGGAGTTGTAGTTTTTCAACAGCTGGAGAGCACTGGGGGATGGGGGTCCCCAATATGACAAAACAGCAGCGGGCACAGTGCCATGATGGCCTTCATATTTAGGGGTGGACAACCCATATGTGCAGTCTGCAGGTCAGGGGCGCTGCCCCCTTTATAATGGAGTTTCTATCTAATTTTATTTTTGAGATTTAAAGGGGTACTCCGGTGGAAAACCTTTTTTTATTTTTATTTTATTTTTTTTTTAAATCAACTGGTGCCAGAAAGTTAAACAGATTTGTAAATTACTTCTATAAAAAAAAAAAAAAAAAAAAAAAAAAAAATCTTAATCCTTCCAGTACTTATTAGCTGCTGAATACTACAGAGGAAATTCTTTTCTTTTTGGAACACAGAGCTCTCTGCTGACATCATGACCACAGAGCTCTCTGCTGACATCTCTGTCTATTTTAAAGGGGTACTCCGGTGGAAAACTTTTTTTTTTTTTTTTTTTTTTTTTAAAGTCAACTGGTGCCAGAAAGTTAAAGAGGTATTCCAGGCAAAAAAAAAAAATGTTTTATATCAACTGGCTCCAGAAGGTTAATCAGATTTGTAAATGACTTCTATTAAAAAATCTTAATCCTTCCAGTACTTATTAGCTGCTGAATACTACAAAGGAAATTCCTTTCTTTTTGGAACACAGAGCTCTCTGCTGACATCACGAGCACAGTGCTCTCTGCTGACATCTCTGTTCATTTTAAAGGGGTACTCCAGTGGAAAACTTTATTTTTTTTTTTTAAATCAACTGGTGCCAGAAAGTTAAAGGGGTACTCCAGGGAAAAAAAATTATTGTCAACTGGCTCCAGAAAGTTAAACAGATTTGTAAATTACTTCTATTAAAAAAAATCTTAATCCTTTCAATAATTATCAGCTGCTGAAGTTGAGTTGTTGTTTTCTGTCTGACAACAGTGCTCTCTGCTGACATCTCTGCTTGTCTCGGGAACTGCACAGAGTAGAAGAGGTTTGCTATGGGGATTTGTTTCTAAACTGGGCGGTTCCCGAGACACATGTCATCAGAGAGCACTTAGAAAAGAATAACTCAACTTCAGCAGCTCATAAGTACTGAAAGGATTAAGAGTTTTCAATAGAAGTCATTTACAAATCTGTTTAACTTTCTGGAGCCAGTTGATATATAAGAAAAAGTTTTTTTCCTGGATAACCCCTTTAAACAGACCTGTAAATGACTTCTATTAAAAAATATTAATCCTTCCAGTACTTATTAGCTGCTGAATACTACAGAGGAAATTATTTTCTTTTTGGAACACAGAGCTCTCTGCTGACATCACAACCACAGTGCTCTCTGCTGACATCTCTGTCCATTTTAGGAACTCTCCAGAGTAGCATATGTTTTCTATGGGGATTTTCTCCTGGACAGTTCCTAAAATGGACAGAGATGTCAGCAGAGAGCACTGTGCTTGTGATGTCAGCAGAAAGCTCTGTGTTCCAAAAATAAAAGAATTTCCTCTGTAGTATACAGCAGCTAATAAGTACTGGAAGGATTAAGATTTTTTTTAATAGAAGTAATTTACAAATCTGTTTAACTTTCTGGCACCAGTTGATTTAAAAAAGAAAAAAAAGTTTTCCACTGGAGTACCCCTTTAATGTTTGCTGAGCAAATGGATGTCCGCTCACAATGACCGGTGGATTGAGACATAGGGGGCGCTGTTGCAGAGCCATATATTGTTAATGCTGCCATATTGATTGTCTCCAAATCTTCTGTAAAAACATAATTATCTGAGAAATGGTGCAAATATAATACAACAATTCTGGGAAAATGGTCTTTGAAAATAGAACTTTAGACCATATGCGACTAATACTGACTGATAATACTGACTGCACCTACACAGGGCGAAGAACACAGTACATTAAAGGGGTACTCCACTGGAAAACTTTATTTTTTATTTTTTTTTAAACCAACTGGTGCCAGAAAGTTAAACAGATTTGTAAATTACTTCTATTCAAAAATCTTAATCCTTCCAGTACTTATCAGCTGCTGTATGCTCCACAAGAAGTTCTTTACTTTTTGAATTTTCTTTCTGTCTAACCACTGTGCTCTCTGCTGACACCTCTGTCCATTTTAGGAACTGTCCAGAGCAGGAGAGGTTTCCTATGGGGATTTGCTCCTACTCTGGACAGTTCCTAAAATGGACAGAGGTGTCAGCAGAGAGCACTGTGGTCAGACTGAAAAGAAATTAAAAAAGAGAACTTCCTGTGGAGCATACAGCAGCTGATAAGTACTGGAAGGATTAAGATTTTTAAATAGAAGTCATTTACAAATCTGTTTAACTTTTTAACAACAGTTGATTAAAAAATATATGTTTTGCAGTAGAGTACCCCTTTAACTACTGGTCCCATCAAGACCCAATGTCCTGCGCCTCCTCTGTAATAGTCTGCTGCAACACAACCTGTCAGCAGCCATCATTATAAAGGCGGATGTACAGATATAAAACACGTACACACAGGTCAGGTATATGAGTATATATATATAACTGTACCCATACATGCGTATACACACATAGTCCAGATATATACCCAAGGGGTCCGGCCTACTTGGTCCCGTTACTTTTCCTATTGGTAAGAAGCTGTGCAGAACTCCTCTACTTATCTGTATTGTCAGCAAATTAATGGGGGGGAGGGGGGGGGGGTTATGGACAACAAGGGAATATACACCAGAGCCCTCTGTCCTGGGGGGCAAAATTGTACACAATAATAGGCACCAGGTTCAGTATTTGCTAAAGGGTCCCCTCTGTGTATACAACTGTACATACTGTACAAACATAGAGACATATGGACAGATATATATATACACTCACATACATGTACATACCTATACCAACATATGATGTACATACATGGAAGGAGATGTACAGATATATACACACACCATATACATGTACATACCTAGAAGAACATACGATGCACATACATGGAAGGATATGTACAGATATATAAATATATATATATATACACCATATACATGTACATGCATACCTATAAGAACATGTGATGCACATACATAGAGACATATGTACACATATATACACTCACATACATGTACATACCTATAAGAACATGTGATGCACATACATGTACATACCTATAAGAACATATGATGCACATACATGGAAGGAGATGTACAGATATATAAATATATATACACACCATATACATGTACATACATACCTATAAGAACATGTGATGCATATACATGTACATACCTATAAGAACATATGATGCACATACATGGAAGGAGATGTACAGATATATAAATATATATACACACCATATACATGTACATACATACCTATAAGAACATGTGATGCATATACATGTACATACCTATAAGAACATATGATGTACATACATGGAAGGAGATGTACAGATATATATATATATGAATTCGGGTAGAAAACAGACCTGGCCGCACATCTACAATCTTGTATAATGATCTGATTGCTTCTCAGCATAATATCAAAAACTAACAGGTTGTTATTATACATTTTTCATCTAAAAGTACAAGCCCACTCGCCACATCAAGGCCACCTATCCAGAGTGGGTCCCTAACGTCCCTAGCATAAAATGGCGCAGCTCCGGGCGGCGACCACCACCGCCGCGACACCAATGCCCACAGGGGGGACGACCCACTGGCAGAGCGGCCCCCATGCCACTCAAACCAGTCTGTGGTGTATATATATATTTATATATACACACACACCATATACATACATGTACATACCTATACAAACATGTGATGTACATACATGGAAGGAGATGTACAGATTATATATATATATATACTCCCATATATGTACATACCTATGAGAACACATGATGCACATACATGGAGACATATGTATGTATATATATATATATATATATACACACACACACACCATATACATGTACATACCTATGAGAACACATGATGGAGACATATGTATACATGCATACACTCACATACATAATGATACAAGTGTAGACATAGCATTAATATATCCATGCAGCAGGGCAGTATACAGACACAGGGCTCCAGTGTCCGGCTGTACCCAGAGAAGTGACTGTGAATTCTCCAGCCTGGCACATGGCTCCTTACCTGGCACATGGCTCCTTACCTGGCACATTAATCCTTACCTGGCACATGGCTCCTTACCTGGCACATGGCTCCTTACCTGGTACATGGCTCCTTACCTGGCACATGGCTCCTTACCTGGCACATTAATCCTTACCTGGCGCAGAGGTGATCAGGATTCCAAACACTTATCGCGACATCTGGAGGGGGCGATGGACGATCTCAATAACCCGGGGGAGTAGTATTATCCTTATAGACAGGCTGGCATTGCCAGGGGGTATTCTAGAGGTACTGCCAGTCCTGAGCAGAAGGAGCTGCTGTAACCTGGAGGAGTGGCTGTCAGGGGAGGAGGGGATGGTAGTGCCTGGCAGGATTATAGTGGCACCACCTGTTGCCAACCTGGTTTATACACACAGCTAGAAGCCATGTGGTGACCCAGTATGGGATGGTGTTTCACCATACCTTTCTCCTGTCCTGTCAGGTAGAGTCCCTTTATGTCCCCAGGGCCCCCTGCAGTGTTATCCCCTATGTACATACCTTATATGTTAAGTGTAATGTTTCTTTAATTACTGTGACCATGTGCTTGTTACCCTGAAGGCACTGGTGACCAGGTGACCCCTCAAGTGACCTATGGGCTCTTTGCTAGACACCCCTATAAAACCAGGGGAGGGGCTGCAATCTCTCTCTTGTTCCTGAGGTACTGTACGGTCGTCTCAGAGTCTGTGTCCGGAGCATTGGAGGCCTCAAGCCTAGCCCAGGACCAGCGGTATTACCTTTCGGGAGGTTAAGGGTAAACCATGCCCTGGCGTCACGACAAGAAGGGGTTAATAACATCTGCCCTACATTGCACGCCACAGCCAGCTGAAGTTCCCTGTGCCAGCCTGCCCCAGAATCATATCACAGCCGGGGCCTCCAGGGTATGAATACTTATTTTGTTCCGCAGTTAGGTGATAAGAATGAGAAATAAGAACCTGTTGTGAAGTGACATCACTGCGTGATGACATCATTATACAATTACCATAATGCATTATTGTATCCAGTTATAAAGTATCAACTGTGATGATATTGTACAGTCATCATAATCCATCATTGTATCGCATATAGGACAGTGGTCTCCAAAATGTGGACCTCCAGATATTGCAAAACTACGACTCCCAGCATGCCCGGACAGCCAACGGCTGTCCGGGCATGCTGGGAGTCGTAGTTTTGCAACAGCTGGAGGCACCCTGGTTGGGAAACACAAACCTAGATCTCCAAACTGTTGACTTGTTGTTGCAAAACTACAACTCCCAGCATGCCCAGGCATACTAACCAGTGTGCATCCTCCATACCAGTGTTTCCCCAACAGTGTATCTCCAATTGTTGCAAAACTACAATTCCCAGCATGCTCTCCGGACATGTGAGTTTTGCAAAAGTTGGAGGCACCCAGTTTGGAAAACACTGAACTAGATCTTCAAATTTTGGTCTCCAGCTGTTGTAAAACTACAACTCCCAGCATGCCCTAACAGCCATCGACTGTCCGCGCATGCTGGGAGTTATAGTTTTGCAACAGCTGGGGGCACGCTGGTTGAGAAACACTGCCCTAAGTCTCCAAACTGTGACCCTCCAAATGTTTCAAAACTACAACTCCCAGCATGCCCAGAATGCTGTTGGCTGTTTTTACATAGAGATCAATGCAACAGCGCCCCCCACCATTAAAGTTTAAAGGGGTACTCTGGTGGAAAACTTTTTTATTTTTTTTTATTTTTTATTTTTATCAACTGGTGCCAGAAAGTTAAACAGATTTGTAAATGACTTCTATTAAAAATTCTTAATCCTTTCAATACTTATTAGCTGCTGTATACTACAGAGGAAATTCTTTTCTTTTTGGAACACAGTGCTCTCTGCTGACATCATGACCACAGTGCTCTCTGCTGACATCTCTGTCCATTTTAAGAACTGTCCAGAGTAGGAGAAAATCCCCATAGAAAACCTATACTGCTCTGGACAGTTCCCAAAATGGACAGAGATGTCAGCAGAGAGCACTGTGCTCATGATGTCAGCAGAGAGCTCTGTGTTCCAAAAAGAAAATAATTTCCTCTGTAGTATTCAGCAGCTAATAAGTACTGGAAGGATTAAGATTCTTTAATAGAAGTCATTTACAAATCTGTTTAACTTTCTGGCACCAGTTGATTTAAAAAATAAATAAAAATAAGTTTTCCACCGGAGTACCCCTTTAAAGTAAAATGATGCAAAAATCCCGCACCGTTGTATGGTCTGTGAGTTTGGATGGCACAGTGTATATATTGGCTGTCCAGGCATGCTGGAAGTTGTAGTTTTGCAACAGCTGGAGGCACCCCGGTTAGGAAACGCTGACCTAGACCTTTAGCTGTTGCAAAACTACAACTCCCAGCATGCCCAGGCAAACTTACCAGTGCGCAGCCTCTATATTAGTGTTTCCCATCCAGCATGCTTTCGGAGCATGCTGGGAGCAGTAGTTTTGCAACAGCTGGAGCTACCCTGGTTGGGAAACATTGCTCTATACATTACAGGTGCTAATGCCGGCTCAGTGGCGCCCCCAGCACCCATACACCTATATAGCTGTAGCTTGCCCCCGTCTCATGATGGTTTCCCGCACAGGGTCATGTGATCTCCAGGTCTAGAACATTTACCTGTGTTTTCCCAGTATATTGGCTCAGGGACAAGTGTAAATTATTATGTTCTTCTAATCCTAACAAGGAGAGCAGACGTCATAATACGCGGCGGCGCAGATTTGGCGCTCGGGGTCTTTGTTTGGCTTCACAAGAGGTCGTCTCTCAGGTGTCACGTTTACCGACAGCCCCATCTCTCCAGTTACAGGACATATTCTGTAATAACCGGCTCCATGGACACCGAACAATGAAAAGATACAATAATTTAAAGATTAATTCTAATTACTATGAGGCGACTATTGTTCGGACCCAATGTGACAAAAGGTGCCAGGCGCTGAGCTGGAATACGTGAAAAAGTCATGGCGTCCATTATTGTGTTGTGAAACCACGTGGAGATACTTTGCCAATTTAGCAATATATATATTTGTATACGGTATGTAAATGAGTGTGTATATATATTTATAAAATAGTAACATAGTTTATAAGGTTAAAAAAAGCGCAGAGTCCATCAAGTTCAACCTATAACCCTAATGAGTCCCTACTGATCCAGAGGAGGCAAAAACCCTCATACTAGAGGTAAAAACTCCTTCCCAACTGCAAATATGTCATCAGAATAAATCCCCGGATCAATGTTCTGTCCCTATAAATCTAATATACATAACCAGCGATGTTATCACTCTCCAAAAAGGCATCCAGACCCCTTTAAATTTTTTTACCGAGTTCCCCATGACACCTCCTCAGGCTGAGAATTCCACAGTCTCACTGCTCTTACAGTAAAGAACCCCCATCTGTGCTGGTGAAGAAACCTTCTTTCCTCTAGATGTAGAGGACGCCCCCTTGTTATATATATATAGTCCTGGGTATAAATAGATCCTGGAGAGATCTCTGTACTGTCCTGATATATTATATATATTATTAGGTCACCTCCTTGTTATATATACAGTCCTGGGTATAAATAGATCATGGAGAGATCTCTGTACTGTCCTGATATATTATATATATTATTAGGTCACCTCCTTGTTATATATACAGTCCTGGGTATAAATAAATCATGGAGAGATCTCTGTACTGTCCTGATATATTATATATATTATTAGGTCACCTCCTTGTTATATATACAGTCCTGAGTATAAATAGATCATGGAGAGATCTCTGTACTGTCCTGATATATATATTATTAGGTCACCTCCTTGTTATATATACAGTCCTGGGTATAAATAGATCATGGAGAGATCTCTGTACTGTCCTGATATATTATATATATTATTAGGTCACCTCCTTGTTATATATACAGTCCTGGGTATAAATAGATCATGGAGAGATCTCTGTACGGTCCCCTGATATATTTATACATAGTTATTAGGTCTCTCCTAAGCCTTCTTTTTTCCGTGTGAGGTCTGACCAGTACTGTACACAGTATTCTATGTGAGGTCTGACCAGTACTGTACACAGTATTCTATGTGTGGTCTGACCAGTACTGTACACAGTATTCTATGTGTGGTCTGACCACTACTGTACACAGTATTCTATGTGTGGTCTGACCAGTACTGTACACAGTATTCCGTGTGCGGTCTGACCAGTACTGTACACAGAATTCCGTGTGCGGTCTGACCAGTACTGTACACAGTATTCCGTGTGCGGTCTGACCAGTACTGTACACAGTATTCCGTGTGCGATCTGACCAGTACTGTACACAGTATTCCGTGTGCGGTCTGACCAGTACTGTACACAGTATTCCGTGTGCGGTCTGACCAGTACTGTACACAGTATTCCGTGTGCGGTCTGACCAGTACTGTACACAGTATTCCGTGTGCGGTCTGACCAGTACTGTACACAGAATTCCGTGTGCGGTCTGACCAGTACTGTACACAGAATTCCGTGTGCGGTCTGACCAGTACTGTACACAGAATTCCGTGTGCGGTCTGACCAGTACTGTACACAGAATTCCGTGTGTGGTCTGACCAGTACTGTGCACAGTATTCTATGTGTGGTCTGACCAGTACTGTACACAGTATTCTGTGTGTGGTCTGACCAGTACTGTACACAGTATTCTATGTGTGGTCTGACCAGTACTGTACACAGTATTCTATGTGTGGTCTGACCAGTACTGTACACAGTATTCTATGTGTGGTCTGATCAGTACTGTACACAGTATTCTATGTGTGGTCTGACCAGTACTGTACACAGTATTCTATGTGTGGTCTGACCAGTACTGTGCACAGTATTCTATGTGTGGTCTGACCAGTACTGTACACAGTATTCTGTGTGTGGTCTGACCAGTACTGTACACAGTATTCTGTGTGTGGTCTGACCAGTACTGTACACAGTATTCTATGTGTGGTCTGACCAGTACTGTACACAGTATTCTATGTGTAGTCTGACCAGTACTGTGCACAGTATTCTATGTGTGGTCTGACCAGTACTGTACACAGTATTCCATGTGTGGTCTGATCAGTACTGTACACAGTATTCTATGTGTGGTCTGACCAGTACTGTACACAGTATTCTATGTGTGGTCTGACCAGTACTGTACACAGTATTCTATGTGTAGTCTGACCAGTACTGTACACAGTATTCTATGTGCGGTCTGACCAGTACTGTACACAGTATTCTATGTGTAGTCTGACCAGTACTGTACACAGTATTCCATGTGTGGTCTGACCAGTACTGTGCACAGTATTCTATGTGTGGTCTGACCAGTACTGTACACAGTATTCTATGTGCGGTCTGACTAGTGATTTGTACAGCGGTAGAATTATTTCCTTGTCGTGGGCATCTATGCCCCTATTGATTCTCCCCATGATTTTATTTGCCTTGGCAGCAGCTGCCGACACAGGGGTCTTAGTTAATAGTAAATTTAGCTGTAGTGACCTAAGTCCTTTTCCACGTCAGTCGTCCCAAGTGTTCTCCCATTTAATACATAATCCCAGCCCGGAATACAATTATACTTAGCTTTAGCTATAAGCCCCGCCCATGAGGATCCAAACCAGACCCACCCCCGCTCATGGCTTTAAACTGTACAATATTTTATGTAGTGGAATAAATTGAATTTAGAGGACCCTAAATGGATGAAAATAAGCCCCATTATGGTGCCATCCATCCAGGCTGAACTGGAATACATGGAAAGCGCCTGAAAAGTCCCTTAATCCATTATTGTGTTGTGAAACTACATTACTGGGGTCACAACTGGCTGTATGCTTGGCTATATATCTTCATTTATATGTGTGTGTATGTGTGTATATATATATATATATATATATATATATATATATACATATATATATATATATATCATAAAGATTATATATATATATATATATATATATATAGCCATTTATTGTATTTAGTTTTAGCTGTAAGCCCCGCCCATGGGGATCCAAACAAGACCCACCCCCGCTGATGGCTTTAAACTCTACAGTATTTTATGCAGTGGAATAAATAGAATTTAGGGGACCCTAAATGGATCAAAATAGGCCCCATTATGGTGCCACCCAGGACAGAAGAGCCTCTCCACATTCTTAAGCCAATTCTCCTGCCCATGTTTGCTAAGCTTGTACTAGTAGTTCCTCTAGTAAAGTGTCACCTGAGAGCTACGGGGATAGGAGTTTTGGGGGAATTTATGAAAACAGGTTGTTCTCAGCCAGTTTGTTTGCCTCCAGCTGTTGCAAAACTACAACTCCCAGCATGCCCGGACAGCCGTTGGCTGTCCGGGCATGCTGGGAGTTGTAGTTTTGCAACATCTGCAAGTTCACAGTTTGGAGACTTAGGTCAGTGTTTCCCAACCAGGGTGCCTCCAGCTGTTGCAACTCCAATCCATGTTTGCCAGTTTGTTTAGTATCTTTTCTGCGAGGAATTTTGTCATAGCGCCAAAGTTATCCTTGTGTTGCAAGGCCGTTTTCTAAGTGCGCTTGGAGTTGGCGTGGGGGTTTGCGACTAGAGATGAGCGAACTTACAGTAAATTCGATTCGTCACGAACTTCTCGGCTCGGCAGTTGATGACTTTTCCTGCGTAAATGAGTTCAGCTTTCAGGTGCTCCGGTGGGCAGGAAAAGGTGGATACAGTCCTAGGAAAGAGTCTCCTAGGACTGTATCCACCTTTTCCAGCCCACCGGAAAGCTGAACTAATTTATGCAGGAAAAGTCATCAACAGCCGAGCCGAGAAGTTCGTGACGAATCGAATTCACTGTAAGTTCGCTCATCTCTATTTGCGACGTTTGGAGGCCGATGAGCCTTTTTGAAAAGTCGCACATAGTAAATACATTACCACCACAAAACTGCTAACTAAATACAACCATATAGTCAGCGACGTTAGAAATCTTCTGTATGAAAAGTGATTTTCACACTTATGACGCAGAAACTGAGTGTCCTGAACCAACAAAAAAACGAGAAAAAAAAAACTCCGAACATGATGATACATTTCCTCCTTTGTTCTAGCCCAGTCTTCCCCGACCAGGGTGCCTCTAACTGTAACAAAACTACAACTCCCAGCATGCCCAGACCAACCAGGGTGCCTCTAACTGTAACAAAACTACAACTCCTAGCATGCCCAGACCAACCACAGTGCCTCCAGCTGTTGCATGACTATAACTCCCAGCATGCCCAGACCAACCACAGTGCCTCCAGCTGTAGCATAACTACAACTCCCAGCATGCCGACCTACCAGGGTGCCTCCAGCTGTTGCAAAACTACAACTCCCAGCATGCCGACCTACCAGGGTGCCTCCAGCTGTTGCAAAACTACAACTCCCAGCATGCCGACCTACCAGGGTGCCTCCAGCTGTTGCAAAACTACAACTCCCAGCATGCCGACCTACCAGGGTGCCTCCAGCTGTTGCAAAACTACAATTCCCAGCCTGCCCAGAGCAACCAGGGTGCCTCCAGCTGTAGAAAAACTACAACTTGCAGCATGCCCAGACCAACCGGGGTGCCTCCAGCTGTAGCAAAACTACAACTCCCAGCATGCCCAGACCAACCAGGGTGCCTCCAGCTGTTGCAGAACTATAACCACCACCATGCCCACACCAACCGGTGTGCCTCCAACTGTAGCATAACTACAACTCCCAGCATGCTGACCTACCAGGGTGCCTCCAGCTGTTGCAAAACTACAATTCCCAGCAAGCCCAGACCAACTGGGGTGCCTCCAGCTGTTGCAAAACTACAACTCCCAGCATGCCCAGACAGCCAGAGAGCAACAGTTTGGAGAACACTGTCTCTGTATAGTGATGATGTCCTCTTAGGGCAATGTTACCCAACCAGGGAGCCTCCAGCTGTTGCAAAACTACAACTCCCAGCCTGCCCGGACAGCCCTTTGCTGTCAGGGCTTGAAGGGAGATTGTGGTTTTGCAGCAGCTGGAAAGCTTGCAGATTGACGGTCGGCTGTCAGAGCATGATGGGAGTTGTAGTTCTGCAACAGCTAATGAGCCACAGGTTGACCCCCACATAATGAAAGCTGTAGTTTTGCACCAGCTGGGAAGGAACAGATTGTGTTGTGATAAGTAATGAGCCCCCCCTGCAGTGTTCTCCGGGGTCCGGGATCCGTTTCATGTGGTCACATCTTGTCCATTGTCCTGATCCTTGGGGAGGAGGATACATAGTAACAGCCGGAGATCCTGGATACAATGTATAATCGGATTTCAATGGAGGCCGCGCTCCCCCCATGGCCACAGGATTCCGGATTCCTTTTATTAACTATATTTGCTTTCCAGACAGATTTGATTTGGTTTTAAATGTTTTCGGCTTTTTCTAATATTTGCCTTTTAAAGGGGTCAGTGATGTCTCCCGGGGAACAAGGAGCCTGATGGGGGAGACGACCTCTATGGGGGCGGCTGGTGTCAGATGGTCCCGAGGTATATCAGCAAAATGGCCGCCTGTATCCTGCCATATTACCCGAAATCCGAAATCATTTATCAGAATCATTCAAATCAGATAGAAGTTTATTAGACCTTTTGCTTTATCAAGTAAAATTCTGATGATTGAAATAATTCTAAGAGATAATTTGAAATTTCGGTTAATTTTGCAGGTAAAATTTGTCAAGTAAAATTCTCCCCGGATCAGCAATGTCCCATAGGAGAAGAGGAAGCGAGGAGGCAGCATAGATACGGTAAGTATCACACTGTATCACACAGAAGTATCGCACAGAAGTATCACACAGAAGTATCACACTGTATCACACAGAAGTATCACACAGAAGTATCACACTGAAGTATCACACTGTATCACACTGAAGTATCACACAGAAGTATCACACAGAAGTATCACACTGTATCACACAGAAGTATCACACTGTATCACACAGAAGTATCACACAGAAGTATCACACAGAAGTATCACACTGAAGTATCACACAGAAGTATCACACTGTATCACACAGAAGTATCACACAGAAGTATCACACAGAAGTATCACACTGAAGTATCACACAGAAGTATCACACTGTATCACACTGAAGTATTGCGCTGAAGTATCACACTGAAGTATCACACTGAAGTATCACACTGAAGTATCACACTGAAGTATCACACTGAAGTATCACACTGAAGTATCACACTGTATCACACTGTATCACACTGAAGTATCGCACTGAAGTATCGCGCAGAAGTATCGCGCAGAAGTATCGCGCAGAAGTATCGCGCAGAAGTATCGCGCAGAAGTATCGCGCAGAAGTATCACGCAGAAGTATCGCGCAGAAGTATCACGCAGAAGTATCACGCAGAAGTATCACGCAGAAGTATCACGCAGAAGTATCACGCAGAAGTATCACGCAGAAGTATCACGCAGAAGTATCACGCAGAAGTATCACGCAGAAGTATCACGCAGAAGTATCACGCAGAAGTATCACGCAGAAGTATCACGCAGAAGTATCACGCAGAAGTATCACGCAGAAGTATCACGCAGAAGTATCACGCAGAAGTATCACGCAGAAGTATCACGCTGTAGTATCACGCTGAAGTATCACGCTGAAGTATCACGCTGTAGTATCACGCTGTAGTATCACGCTGTAGTATCACGCTGTAGTATCACACTGTAGTATCACACTGTAGTATCACACTGTAGTATCACACTGTAGTATCACGCTGTAGTATCAAACTGAAGTATCACACTGTATCACACTGAAGTGTCACACTGAAGTGTCACACTGTAGTATCACACTGTAGTATCACACTGTAGTATCACACTGTAGTATCACACTGTAGTATCACACTGTAGTATCACACTGTAGTATCACACTGTAGTATCACACTGTAGTATCACACTGTAGTATCACACTGTAGTATCACACTGAAGTATCACACTGAAGTATCAAACTGAAGTATCACACTGTATCACACTGAAGTATCACACTGTAGTATCACACTGTAGTATCACACTGAAGTATCACACTGAAGTATCACACTGAAGTATCACACTGTAGTATCACACTGTAGTATCACACTGTAGTATCACACTGTAGTATCACACTGTAGTATCACACTGTAGTATCACACTGAAGTATCACGCTGAAGTATCAAACTGAAGTATCGCGCTGAAGTATCGCACTGTATCTGGTTCTGATCCATAATTCCTGCTCTTGTATCAAGAATGAGAACTCTGGATGCAAGAACACGTGTAACAAGGTAGGTGGATTTTGGGGTGTCTTATACACCACACGGCAATGGTTTCCAACCTGTGACCCTCCAGCAGTTTCAGGACTACAACTCCCAGCATGCCCGGACAGCCAATGGTTGTGCAACGTCTTGAGGTCCACAGTTTGGAGACCAAGGGTTTAGACAAAAGCTGTAGTATATGAGGGGTATAGGCAGAGGGCTCTACATCAGTGGTCTCCAGCTGTTGCAAAACTACAATTCCCAGCATGCCTGGACAGCCAAGGGAATTGTAGTTTTGCAACAGCAGTGGCCACTGGTTAGAAAAAAAAACACTGCTGTAGGCATAGAACAGTGTTATCTAACCAGGGTGTTCCCAGCTATTGCAAAACTACAACTCCCAGCATGCCATGCTGGGAGTTGTAGTTTTGCAACTGCTGGAGGCACCCTGCTTGGGAAACACTGAAATACAGACAGGACTGATGCAAGGATTTTGCCGCCTTTTTGACTCTTCCCATTGACACACCCCACGTTACCACTGGGATGACACACTGTAACAAACCTTCCCCTTATGTAATCTCCTTACTACTAGGGTGACACACTGTAACAAACCTCCCCCTCATGTAATCTCCTTACTACTGGGGTGACACACTGTAACAAACCTCCCCCTCATGTAATCTCCTTACTACTGGGGTGACACACTGTAACAAACCTCCCCCTCATGTAATCTCCTTACTACTGGGGTGACACACTGTAACAATCCTCCTCCTCATGTAATCTCCTTACTACTGGGGTGACACACTGTAACAAACCTCCTCCTCATGTAATCTCCTTACTACTGGAGTGACACACTGTAACAAACCTCCTCCTCATGTAATCTCCTTACTACTGGGGTGACACACTGTAACAAACCTTCTCCTCATGTAATCTCCTTACTACTGGGGTGACACACTGTAACAAACCTCCCCCTTATGTAATCTCCTTACTACTAGGGTGACACACTGTAACAAACCTCCTCCTCATGTAATCTCCTTACTACTGGGGTGACACACTGTAATACACCTCCTCCTCATGTAATCTCCTTACTACTGGGGTGGCACACTGTAACAATCCTCCTCCTCATGTAATCTCCTTACTACTGGGGTGACACACTGTAACAAACCTCCTCTTCCTCATGTAATCACCTTACTACTGGGGTGACACACTGTAACAAACCTCCCCCTTATGTAATCTCCTTACTACTAGGGTGACACACTGTAACAAACCTCCTCCTCATGTAATCTCCTTACTACTGGGGTGACACACTGTAATACACCTCCTCCTCATGTAATCTCCTTACTACTGGGGTGGCACACTGTAACAATCCTCCTCCTCATGTAATCTCCTTACTACTGGGGTGACACACTGTAACAAACCTCCCCCTCATGTAATCTCCTTACTACTGGGGTGACACACTGTAACAATCCTCCTCCTCATGTAATCTCCTTACTACTGGGGTGACACACTGTAACAAACCTCCTCCTCATGTAATCTCCTTACTACTGGAGTGACACACTGTAACAAACCTCCTCCTCATGTAATCTCCTTACTACTGGGGTGACACACTGTAACAAACCTTCTCCTCATGTAATCTCCTTACTACTGGGGTGACACACTGTAACAAACCTCCCCCTTATGTAATCTCCTTACTACTAGGGTGACACACTGTAACAAACCTCCTCCTCATGTAATCTCCTTACTACTGGGGTGACACACTGTAATACACCTCCTCCTCATGTAATCTCCTTACTACTGGGGTGGCACACTGTAACAATCCTCCTCCTCATGTAATCTCCTTACTACTGGGGTGACACACTGTAACAAACCTCCTCTTCCTCATGTAATCACCTTACTACTGGGGTGACACACTGTAACAAACCTCCCCCTTATGTAATCTCCTTACTACTAGGGTGACACACTGTAACAAACCTCCTCCTCATGTAATCTCCTTACTACTGGGGTGACACACTGTAATACACCTCCTCCTCATGTAATCTCCTTACTACTGGGGTGGCACACTGTAACAATCCTCCTCCTCATGTAATCTCCTTACTACTGGGGTGACACACTGTAACAAACCTCCTCTTCCTCATGTAATCACCTTACTACTGGGGTGACACACTGTAACAAACCTCCCCCTTATGTAATCTCCTTACTACTAGGGTGACACACTGTAACAAACCTCCTCCTCATGTAATCTCCTTACTACTGGGGTGACACACTGTAATACACCTCCTCCTCATGTAATCTCCTTACTACTGGGGTGGCACACTGTAACAATCCTCCTCCTCATGTAATCTCCTTACTACTGGGGTGACACACTGTAACAAACCTCCTCTTCCTCATGTAATCACCTTACTACTGGGGTGACACACTAACAAACCTCATCCTCATGTAATCTCCTTACTACTGGGGTGACACACTGTAACAAACCTCCTCCTCATGTAATCTCCTTACTACTGGGATGACACACTGTAACAAACCTTCTCCTCATGTAATCTCCTTACTGCTGGGGTGACACACTGTAACAAACCTCCTCCTCATGTAATCTCCTTACTACTGGGGTGACACACTGTAACAAACCTCCTCCTCATGTAATCTCCTTACTACTGGGGTGACACACTGTAACAAACCTCCTCCTCATGTAATCTCCTTACTACTGGGGTGACACACTGTAACAAACCTCCTCCTGGGGTGATAGCTTAGAGTCTGTCAGGACCTGGAGGAATAACTTTCTTGTGGAGGGCTCAGTGTTGCCCCCATCAAGAGGGTATTCTAGGCGGCTGCCTATTTTGCCTATAGGTGGAGCCGGCCCTGCATAGAAAACAGAATGTTTTTACATCAGCACAGAAGGGGATTCTTTACAGTAAGAGCAGTGACACTATAGAGTTGTCATGGGGAACTCACCACAAAAGACCAGCAGGGGGCAGACCACAAGTCATGTATAAGAAGCATCATCATTCGCCCTTTACACGTCTGTATTTCCAAAACATTTTTATTAAATGAAATTCTCAACACAAACAAAAAAAAAAAAGAGCAAAAAATTAAAATAAAAAAATCCAAAACGTTAAAATTACATTTTCTTTATCCAAGTAAACAAAAACATTCAAAATGTATATTTGCTTAAATAAATCCCCTTCCCCTGATGCAGCAGAGCCCGGGCCGCGCTATTTACCATGATGCAAAGATCGCGACCAACGTATAAGGCGCAGATGTGCGCAAAATGATAACTGCAAATTATTGTGGCCCCGGATTTTTATTTAATTTTTTTTCAAATTGGAACAATTTCCCGGCCTAGGCCGGTCTGCGTTACCCTGGGTGATGTACAGGAGCGGATCTATAGGGGAGCGTTCACAAAGGCCTGTGCATCAGGGATGGAGGAGGGGGAGATACTGCTACACGACGACGACGACGATGATGATGATGATGACGATGACGATGATGACGACGTGTTGGCTCAGAAGGAGTGCGGAGAAACAAATATCCTCAGCCGGATGATGGAGCTGCCTCGGAAGTTCACCACAGTGTTCACAGATACCATCTCCAGGTCCAGGGTCAGGTCGCGGGGCCCCTTGATGGGTCGGGTCATCACCAGGGTGGCGCTAATGGGTCCAGTTTGCTGAGGTGAGAAACAAAATGTCAGTAAAGTCCGGAGGGTGATGAATGTCGCCAATAATAGAAGAGCTGGAAATAGGACAGAAGAGGAAGGTGCAATTCACTGAAAGCAAGCGATGATATTTAGGTCTCCCAAGAGAATATGGAAAATTGTGGCTATAAAGTGAACCATTAAAATGTAGCTTTTAATAGGCTTAAAGGGGAACTCCAGTGGAATTTTTATTTTTATTTAAATCAACTGGTGCTAGAAAGTTAAACAGATTTGTAAATCACTTCTATTAAAAAATCTTAATCCTTCCAGTACTTATTAGCTGCTGTATACTACAGAGGAAATTTGTTTCCATTTGGAACACAGTGCTCTCTGCTGACATCATGAGCACAGTGCTCTCTGCTGACACCTCTGTCCATTTTGAGAACTGTCCAGAGTAGGAGAAAATCCCCATAGCAAACATACGCTGCTCTGGACAGTTCCTAAAAATGGTCAGAGATGTCAGCAGAGAGCACTGTGGTCGCGATGTCAGCAGAGAGCTCTGTGTTCCAAAAAGAAAATAATTTCCCCTGTAGTATTCAGCAGCTAATAAGTACTGGAAGGATTAAGAATTTTTAATAGAAGTCATTTACAAATCTGTTTAACTTTCTGGCACCGGAGTACCCCTTTAAGTATCCCTTTAAAGGTGTATTCTGGCCCTAAGACATCTTATCCCCTATCCAAAGGATACAAGATAAGATGTCTGACCGCTGAGGACCTCCACAATCTTGAGGTTACGACTCCGCCCCATGTGACATCATGCCCCGCCCCCGCTATGCAAGTCTATGGGAGGGGGCGTGACTACTGTCACGCCCCCTCCCATAGACTTGCATAGCGGGGGGCGGGGGCGACGTGCTGTGGTTATATTTAAATAAAAGCAATAGAGCTGAGCGAACTTACAGTAAATTGTCTTGTAGCGAACCTCGCAGCTCGGCTGTTCTGTGTAAATTAATTCAGCTTTCCAAGGGCTCTGCTTGCCTGGAAAAGTCCGGGATGACAGTCTTAGGTTTCCTAGCTCTATATCCACCTTTTCCAGGCAACCAGAGCCCTTGGAAAGCTGAACTAATTTACGCAGACTAAAGTAATCAACAGCCGAGCTGCGAGCCAATTTACTGTAAGTTCACTCAGCTCTAAAAAGCAGCAATAATGTATCAAAAATGTATATATTATATAAAAAAAAAATATATAAAAAAATTTATATATTATATAAAAAAATATATATAAAAAAATTTATATATTATATAAAAAAAAGTATATATTATATAAAAAAGTATATATTATATAAAAAAGTATATATTATATAAAAAAAATGTATATTTTATATAAAAAACTATATATTAAAAATGTTCAGATCAGGTCGCCGTCCTACATGTATATATCGGAGCATCCGTCCAATAGAAACAGTAAATGCATCAAAAACAATAGTAGATCCGGCTCAGCGCGTGTTCACAGGTTGTAGTGTTCAGCATACAGGGTACAATAGATTTATATTATAGTGATGTTGGGGGTTGTAGTGTTCAGTATATAGGGTACAATAGAATTATATTATAGTGATGTTGGGGGTTGTAGTATTCGGTATATAGGGTACGATAGAATTATATTATAGATATGTTGGGGGTTGTAGTGTTCAGTATATAGGGTACAATAGAATTATATTATAGTGATGTTGGGGGTTGTAGTGTTCGGTATATAGGGTACAATAGAATTATATTATAGTGATGTTGGGGGTTGTAGTGTTCAGTATATAGGGTACAATAGAATTATATTATAGTGATGTTGGGGGTTGTAGTATTCGGTATATAGGGTACGATAGAATTATATTATAGATATGTTGGGGGTTGTAGTGTTCAGTATATAGGGTACAATAGAATTATATTATAGTGATGTTGGGGGTTGTAGTGTTCGGTATATAGGGTACAATAGAATTATATTATAGTGATGTTGGGGGTTGTAGTGTTCGGTATATAGGGTACAATAGAATTATATTGTAGAGATGTTGGGGGTTGTAGTGTTCGGTATATAGGGTACAATAGATTTATATTATAGTGATGTTGGGGGTTGTAGTGTTCAGTATATAGGGTACAATAGAATATTATAGAGATGTTGGGGGTTGTAATGTTCGGTATATAGGGTACAATAGAATTATATTATAGATATGTTGGGGGTTGTAGTGTTTGGTATATAGGGTACAATAGAATTATATTGTAGAGATGTTGGGGGTTGTAGTAGGACACAGGGCCTCCTTACCCTCATGTAGAATTCTCTGCCCTCATTTCCGGATTTGATCTGGAAGATGTAGTAGACTCCGGGGTAGCGGCTGGTCGCCTGCATCTGGAAGATGTCCGCGGGGACTCTGCTGTTAGACACGATGTCCATGTGTCTGTGGACGATGGTGAAGGGCTGGTCCCGGCACGTTGGGTTCTCCACGGGACACATACACCGGCTACAGCAAATACAAGACGTAACGTGACGACCAATAGACCCAAAGCAGGTCAGACACCAACCCCCCCTACCACCCACCCCCCCAAAGAAGGTCAGACCCCCCAAAAGCAGGTCAGACACCAACCCCCCCCCCCCCCCAAAGCAGGTCAGACACCCCCAAAGCAGGTCAGACACCCCCCCTACCACCCACCCCCCCAAAGCAGGTCAGACACCAACCCCCCCCCCCCCCCCAAAGCAGGTCAGACACCCCCCCCCTACCACCCACCAAAGCAGGTCAGACACCCCCCCCCCCCCCCCAAAGCAGGTCAGACACCCCCCAATCAGACATTTATAGGTTTTTAATTCCTTATATGACAATAAATAAAGCAGGATAAGGTCTCGTCAGGCCGGGCCCTTGGACACTGTGTATATATATATATATATATATATATATATATATATATATATATATATATATATATATATATCACACACAGAAAAGAAAACGTCCGGCACTCAGGAAGATGCAGGTAAAACTTGTCAATGGCTTTATTCACACGCTTAGGCAGGACACAGATTGTGTCCTGCCTAAGCGTGTGAATAAAGCCATTGACAAGTTTTACCTGCATCTTCCTGAGTGCCGGACGTTTTCTTTTCTGTGTGATTTCTACCAAGCCGGGAGCGGTACCGGTGTCCGTAGCACGAGATAGTGCAGCAAACGCGAGAGTGGTGAGCAGCCTGACCTTATCTGCATATATATATATACACATGTACCTGTCTTGGAGCTGGATGTACGGCTCGTCGCAGCGCACAGGATCTAAGCAGTGATAGCCTCCCGGGATATTGAAGCAGGTCTGCTGCCCGGTGCAGGTGTTGTTCCTCGTGTCGCACTCGTCAATGTCTGAAAGACAAGTGCAAATGATAGTGAACAATCTATGAGCAGAGGAACAGAACGAGGGGGGCTGCAGGACCCAGTAAAGAGTCTCAACCCCTGTACTAAATTAGCTCTAAATTTACAGAGAGGGAGTGGTGTCTGATCACTGCACCTGGTCATCCAATTAGGCTGCTAGTGCTGGAGGTCACCCGGGTGAACTGATTAGGGTCATAAGTGGGTTGGAGTCAGTTCACAATACGTGCAGTTTTAATGTGTTTTCTCAAAGTGCACTTTTTTATTACCATGAGGATAAAGTGATTTGACCAATAATGTTTTATGAAGATTTGAAGTCTTTAGTCTGTGTTCACACACTGAATTTAATCACATTTTTCATATATTTTTACTTATATTTGGCTGGTTTTGCAGCACTTTTTACCAAATCACAATAAAATGACATTGTTTTACCGTGATAACCACCATTTTTCCCTGCAAAAACAGCTAAAACTTTGAGCTAAAAATGCAATGTGTGAATACAGTCTTATGGGAGGTAGCAGCAGCAGTATACAGATAGAGCTAGAAGGAAGGTGTATAACTACTTTATACTCTGATCCCATAGAAATAGCAGCAGTATACAGATAGAGCTGGAAGGAAGATGTATAACTACTTTATACTCTGATCCCATAGAAATAGCAGCAGTATACAGATAGAGCTGGAAGGAAGATGTATAACTACTTTATACTCTGATCCCATAGAAATAGCAGCAGTATACAGATAGAGCTGGAAGGAAGATGTATAACTACTTTATCTGCATACTGCTGCTATTTCTATGGAATCAGAATATAAAGTAGTTATACATCTTCCTTCCAGCTCTATCTGTATACTGCTGCTATTTCTATGGGATCAGAATATAGAGCTAGAAGGAAGATGTATAACTACTTTATATTCTGATCCCATAGAAATAGCAGCAGTATACAGATAGAGCTGGAGGGGAGATGTAGATCTACTACAGTGGTCTTCAACCTGCAGACCTCCAGATGTTGCAAAACTACAACTCCCAGCATGCCCGGACAGCCGTTGGCTGTCCGGGCATGCTGGAAATTGTAGTTTTGCAACATCTGGAGGTCCGCAGGTTGGAGACCACTGATCTACTATATATCTTTATCCCATAGAGATAGCAGCAGTATACAGATAGAGCAGGAGGAGAGGTGTATAATTACTATATATTCTGACCCTGTAGAGATAGCAGCAGCAGTATACATATAGAGCTGGAGGGGAGGTGTATAACTACTATATATCCTAATCCCATAGAGATAGCAGCAGTATACAGATAGAGCTGGAGGGGAGGTGTATAACTACTATATATCCTGATCCCATAGAGATAGCAGAAGTATACAGATAGAGCTGAAGGGGAGGTGTGCAAATACTATATATCCCGACCCTGTTTCTCAATCAGGGTGCCTCCAGCTGTTGCAAAACTACAACTCCCAGCATGCCCGGACAGCCTTTTTCTACCAAGAAGCCAAAGCTCGGAGGATCTCACCCTGACATGTTCTGGCGTCATCCAGCAGGGAGTACCCCGGCGGGCAGCTGCAGTAGTAAGATCCGGGCTGATTGACACATTCATGCTGACAGAGGAATTCGGAGACGCTGCACTCGTCCATGTCTGAGAGTAAAAGAGAACATGAAAATAAAGTTATTTAGGACAATACAACAGTCCCATGACCTCCATGACCTTCATCATCCCAGTGACCTTGTAGCATCAATGTTGCAATAAGTTTCAGACTTATTGGGGGGGGGGGGGGTTAGGGTTAACCCTTTTACCTCCTAATAGAATTGACCCCAGCGCCGTATTTACCGTTGCAGCTGACGCCGTCCTCTTCCAGCTCGTAGCCCGGATCACAGCGGCACAGATAGGATCCGTATGTGTTCACGCAGCTCTGAACGCAGGGGTTCTCCGTGGTGCATTCATCCACGTCTGGAATCAGATATAGGGGTTGTCAATATACAGGACCCCCCAATCTAACAACACTGCAGCAGTTCTGACTGCTCCCCCCCCCCCCCCCCTGTACAGCCCATATAGTGAACCCCAAATGTTAAAGGGGTACTCCAGGGAAGTATATCTAAAGCTCCAAAGCCACCACACCATCTGGATATGTTCCCTGTAAACATTCCTGCCTGATATGCATGGCTTATGTGGCCCCTGTTGTCTTCTCTGGCTGCTTCATATTCTTTGCCATTCTTCGCTCCCCTTGTCCACATCTCCCAGCAATCATTGCAGCTCTGCTCTGCCAGCCAGCTCACTCTCTGAGAGCAGCCCCCACCCTCCTGCTCTGAGCAGCAGAGAGTGGTTCAGTGCCTGATTGGCTGAGGCTGCACACACACCTCTCAGGTCTCAGCACTAGAGAGAGCATGACTCATCAGTGCAGGGCAGAAACCACATGGTCTGTCTCTCTCTATCATCAGGGTGGGGGCTGCTTTCAGAGAGGGATTTGGACAGAGACAGAGTGGATGACTGGATGATGTCATTCCCTCACTTCATGCATGAAAGTGACAACCATATAGCTAATGAATGATAGACCCTTAAATAGGTTGATGAGAGGGAAAGGATAGGCTATGGGTTTAGTTCCCCAGAGTACCTCTTTAAAGGGGTACTCCACTGGGAAAAAAAAAATTCTAAATCAACTGGTGCCAGAAAGTTAAAGAGATTTGTAAATTACTTCTATTTAAAAATCTTAATCCTTCCAGTACTTATCAGCTGCTGTATGCTCCACAGGAAGTTCTTTTCTTTTTGAATTTCCTTTCCAGTCTCACCACAGTGCTCTCTGCTGACACCTCTGTCCATTTTAGGAACTGTCCAGAGTAGAAGCAAATCCCCATAGCAAACCTCTCCTGCTCTGGACAGTTCCTGATATGGACAGAGGTGTCAGCAGAGAGCACTGTGGTCAGACTAGATAGGAAATTCAAAAAGAAAAGAACTTCCTGTGGAGCATACAGCAGCTAATAAGTACTGGAAGGATAAAGATTTTTTTTAAATCTGTTTAACTTTCTGGCACCAGTTGATTTAAAAAAAAATGTTTTCCAGTGGAGTACCCTTTAACTCCAAATCAGGGCTACAGCAGCTCAATGGGGTGAGGACGCTGCAAACAGCTCCTCGTAACGTAACGAGCTGGAAATGGCAATCCTCGTAATCCCTGAGATAACATGGGGCAGGGCCGATGCCGGGGTGCGCTCTACCCCCGCCACATACCTTGGCACGACCTTTCATCTGAATTCAGCACAAACCCCGGGTTACAAGTGCAAGAATAGGATCCTGGCACGTTGGCGCATAGTTGCTGGCAGTATCCGTAGCGGCATTCGTCTATGTCTGCGGAATAAGACACAAAGTAACATTGGCTATTGGAAGTCTTCATTGCCATATTGTATCCAATTATCATGGGGATTACCATTGAAGTGTGGGCCTCCAGCTGTTGCAAAACTACAACTCCCAGCATGCCCGGACAGCCAACGGCTGTCCGGGCATGCTGGGAGTTGTAGTTTTGCAACAGCTGGAATCACACTCATTGGGAAACGCCGGCCTTCAGCTGTCTGCACATGCTGGGAGTTGCAGTTTTGCAACAGCTGGAGGCGCACTCGTTGGGAAACACCAGCCTTCAGCTGTCTGCACATGCTGGGAGTTGTAGTTTTGCAACAGCTGGAGGCACACTCGTTGGGAAATGCCGGCCTTCAGCTGTCTGCACATGGTGGGAGTTGTAGTTTTGCAACAGCTGGAGGCACACTCGTTGGGAAACACCGGCCTTCAGCTGTCTGCACATGCTGGGAGTTGTAGTTTTGCAACAGCTGGAGGCACACTCGTTGGGAAACACCGGCCTTCAGCTGTCTGCACATGCTGGGAGTTGTAGTTTTGCAACAGCTGGAGGCACACTCGTTGGGAAATACCGGCCTTCAGCTGTCTGCACATGCTGGGAGTTGTAGTTTTGCAACAGCTGGAGGCACACTCGTTGGGAAACACCGGCCTTCAGCTGTCTGCACATGCTGGGAGTTGTAGTTTTGCAACAGCTGGAGGCACACTCATTGGGAAACACCAGCCTTCAGCTGTCTGCACATGCTGGGAGTTGCAGTTTTGCAACAGCTGGAGGCACACTCGTTGGGAAACACCGGCCTTCAGCTGTCTGCACATGCTGGGAGCTGTAGTTTTGCAACAGCTGGAGGCACACTCGTTGGGAAACGCCGGCCTTCAGCTGTCTGCACATGCTGGGAGTTTTAGTTTTGCAACAGCTGGAGGCACACTCGTTGGGAAACACCGGCCTTCAGCTGTCTGCACATGCTGTGAGTTGTACTTTTGCAAAAGCTGGAGGCACACTCGTCGGGAAACAACGGCCTTCAGCTGTTTGCACATGCTGGGAGTTGTAGTTTTGCAACAGCTGGAGGCACACTCGTTGGGAAACACCGGCCTTCAGCTGTCTGCACATGCTGGGAGTTGTAGTTTTGCAACAGCTGGAGGCACACTCGTTGGGAAACACCGGCCTTAAGCTGTCTGCACATGCTGGGAGCTGTAGTTTTGCAACAGCTGGAGGCACACTCGTTGGGAAACACCGGCCTTCAGCTGTCCGCACATGCTGTGAGTTGCAGTTTTGCAACAGCTGGAGGCACACTCGTTGGGAAACGCCGGCCTTCAGCTGTCTGCACATGCTGGGAGTTGTAGTTTTTCAACATCTGGAGCCCCACAGTTTGGAAACCACTGATATAAATAAATCCCTATCGCTGTACTTTCTAATCGACCTGCAGTCAACAAATAGTTCCTGCAGACCTAAAACTTCTCACAGCTGAGGGTTTGTTACAATGCATCAGACTAGACCGTTCTCTGTGCGCTATATGCCTCAGCAGCACTCGTGTTTTTATTGCTGACAGCAAGCAGAGATCTTGAAAATCAGAAGGAAATGAGACGCGAAGTAGAAAGTTACAATTAACAATAATAACGCTTCGTTTCTATGTAACAAGAAATGCAAAACCCCTAATATTACATTATAAACACAGTAAAAGTGATCAATGATCAGATGTTTAGAGGATAGCTAAATCTTTACCGAGTCTGGGTATTAATGTAGAAGAGGAAAAAACACAAACAGTAAATAATGAAGAAAAATTCAACTTCATAGTAAAGTCAATATATACAGGTAAATGTCAGTATTACATCCGATCCGTGGTGGAAAGCTCCATCTAGTGGTAAAAGTGAGGAACAACATGAACATTACAATAGACAAAGCGAATGATACAAGAATTTACATGTGATGAGTCAGGATATAACTCAGGATCAGTACAGGATCAGTAATGTAATGTATGTACACAGTGACCTCACCAGCAGAATAGTGAGTACAGCTCTGGAGTATAATACAGGATATAACTCAGGATCAGTACAGGATAAGTAATGTAATGTATGTACACAGTGACCTCACCAGCAGAATAGTGAGTACAGCTCTGGAGTATAATACAGGATATAACTCAGGATCAGTACAGGATAAGTAATGTAATGTATGTACACAGTGACCTCACCAGCATAATAGTGAGTACAGCTCTGGGGTATAATACAGGATATAACTCAGGATCAGTACAGGATAAGTAATGTAATGTATGTACACAGTGACCTCACCAGCAGAATAGTGAGAACAGCTCTGGAGTATAATACAGGCTATAACTCAGGATCAGTACAGGATAAGTAATGTAATGTATGTACACAGTGATCTCACCAGCAGAATAGTGAGTACAGCTCTGGGGTATAATACAGGATATAACTCAGGATCAGTACAGGATAAGTAATGTAATGTATGTACACAGTGATCTCACCAGCAGAATAGTGAGTACAGCTCTGGAGTATAATACAGGATATAACTCAGGATCAGTACAGGATAAGTAATGTAATGTATGTACACAGTGACCTCACCAGCAGAATAGTGAGTACAGCTCTGGAGTATAATACAGGATATAACTCAGGATCAGTACAGGATAAGTAATGTAATGTATGTACACAGTGATCTCACCAGCAGAATAGTGAGTACAGCTCTGGAGTATAATACAGGATATAACTCAGGATCAGTACAGGATAAGTAATGTAATGTATGTACACAGTGACCTCACCAGCAGAATAGAGAGTACAGCTCTGGAGTATAATACAGGATATAACTCAGGATCAGTACAGGATCAGTAATGTAATGTATGTACACAGTGACCTCACCAGCAGAATAGTGAGTACAGCTCTGGAGTATAATACAGGATATAACTCAGGATCAGTACAGGATAAGTAATGTAATGTATGTACACAGTGACCTCACCAGCAGAATAGTGAGTACAGCTCTGGAGTATAATACAGGATATAACTCAGGATCAGTACAGGATAAGTAATGTAATGTATGTAAACAGTGACCTCACCAGCAGAATAGTGAGTACAGCTCTGGAGTATAATACAGGATATAACTCAGGATCAGTACAGGATAAGTAATGTAATGTATGTACACAGTGACCTCACCAGCAGAATAGTGAGTACAGCTCTGGGGTATAATACAGGATATAACTCAGGATCAGTACAGGATAAGTAATGTAATGTATGTACACAGTGACCTCACCAGCAGAATAGTGAGAACAGCTCTGGAGTATAATACAGGATATAACTCAGGATCAGTACAGGATAAGTAATGTAATGTATGTACACAGTGATCTCACCAGCAGAATAGTGAGTACAGCTCTGGGGTATAATACAGGATATAACTCAGGATCAGTACAGGATAAGTAATGTAATGTATGTACACAGTGATCTCACCAGGAGAATAGTGAGTACAGCTCTGGAGTATAATACAGGATATAACTCAGGATCAGTACAGGATAAGTAATGTAATGTATGTACACAGTGACCTCACCAGCAGAATAGTGAGTACAGCTCTGGAGTATAATACAGGATATAACTCAGGATCAGTACAGGATAAGTAATGTAATGTATGTACACAGTGACCTCACCAGCAGAATAGTGAGTACAGCTCTGGAGTATAATACAGGATATAACTCAGGATCAGTACAGGATAAGTAATGTAATGTATGTACACAGTGATCTCACCAGCAGAATAGTGAGTACAGCTCTGGAGTATAATACAGGATATAACTCAGGATCAGTACAGGATAAGTAATGTAATGTATGTACACAGTGACCTCACCAGCAGAATAGAGAGTGCAGCTCTGGAGTATAATACAGGATATAACTCAGGATCAGTACAGGATAAGTAATGTAATGTATGTACACAGTGATCTCACCAGCAGAATAGTGAGTACAGCTCTGGAGTATAATACAGGATATAACTCAGGATCAGTACAGGATAAGTAATGTAATGTATGTACACAGTGATCTCACCAGCAGAATAGTGAGTACAGCTCTGGGGTATAATACAGGATATAACTCAGGATCAGTACAGGATAAGTAATGTAATGTATGTACACAGTGATCTCACCAGCAGAATAGTGAGTACAGCTCTGGAGTATAATACAGGATATAACTCAGGATCAGTACAGGATAAGTAATGTAATGTATGTACACAGTGACCTCACCAGCAGAATAGTGAGTACAGCTCTGGAGTATAATACAGGATATAACTCAGGATCAGTACAGGATATTGGGGAGGACTCTGATAATTTTCTCTTATAAGATATACTACAATGATTCTTATATTTTCCTCTGTTATGCAGAGTTTGTTCCCACTTAATGTTAATATCATATTGCGGTTTACATGACTCCATTATACGGTATTACTATTCTGTAGTTGTATAAATAAGGGAGGACAATGATGATCTGTGCAGGAGCGTGGGGGGGGGGGGATGTGTAGGTGGGGACGGCGATCAGTCTGGAACATGGGATGACAATGTAATCTCTGGGGCTCGTCTATTATCACAGATGTTACTCCTAATATTGGCAACAACAGATTCCCACACAAGACTAAGATACAATGAGGACAAGGTCACTGGATCAGGATTATTTCACCCCACAGGGGGCGACAATGAGCAGGTACAAAGTCTATTAGAAAAGTTACAGAATGGTCCATTAAAGGGGTATTCCAGGAAAAAACTTTTTTTTTTTTTTTTAGATTAACTGGCTCCAGAAAGTTAAACAGATTTGTAAATTACTTCTATTACAAAATCTTAATCCTTCCAATAGTTATCAGCTGCTGAAGTTGAGTTGTTTCTTTTCTGTCTGACAACAGTGCTCTCTGCTGACATCTCTGTCTGTCTCAGAAACTGTTAGGAGCATAAGAGGTTTGCTATGGGGATTCGCTTCTACTCTGGACAGTTCTCGAGACAGACAGAGGTGTCAGCAGAGAGCAGTTAGACAGAAAAGAACAAGTCAACTTCAGCAGCTGATAAGTACTGGAAGGATTGAGATTTTTTTATAGAAGTAATTTACAAATCTGTTTAACTTTCTGGAGGCAGTTGATTAAAAAATAAATAAATAAATAAAATAAAAAAAGTTTTTCCATGGGAGTGCCCCTTTAATCTGAAGTTTGGAGTAAACATTCACTTCTGTGCAGTTTTTATAAACTAATAAATACTGAGATAAGTCACAAACTTTCCACAACTATGGTTCACACCGAGATTACGGAATTTAGGCCACAAAAAAATAAAATAAAAAAAGGCAATATATAAAGTTTTTTTCCTGGAATACCCCTTTAATTGAACCACAAAGTCTATTAGGAAAGTTGCAGAATGGTCCATTAACCCCTCCCCCACAGCCGGCGCCATATTACAAGCTTATCTCCCCGGTAAAAAGGCGCACCGCGCAGTATTGCCTCTCGTTCGCCTTTGAACACCGCGCCAGCAGACACGTTCATCTGTAGCCGTCGTCTTTACATGATCTTCTGGCTCTTTGTTAAGATGTACTAATCCAGAACGTGGACGGAAAGTCCAGACACAGACTGCGGCGCCCCCTCCGGGTCATGGCAGCGGCCGCGGTCTGTATGTAAGTCGTATTTCATGCTTAAATTGCAACTAGAGATGAGCGAACTTACAGTAAATTCGATTTGTCATGAACTTCTCAGCTCGGCGGTTGATGACTTTTCCTGCATAAATTAGTTCAGCTTTCCGGTGCTCCCATGGGCTGGAAAAGGTGGATACAGTCCTAAAAAAGAGTCTCCTAGGACTGTATCCACCTTTTCCAGCCCACCGGAGCACCTGAAAGCTGAACTAATTTATGCAGGAAAAGTCATCAACTGCTGAGCCGAGAAGTTTGTGACGAATCGAATTTACTGTAAGTTCGCTCGTCTCTAATTGCAACTTAAAAAATGCAATTTTTTTCCTTTTAAATACTTTGTAGATTTTATTAATTTTCTTTTGTTGGGGGGGGGGGGGGAGATAAAAAATACAAGAATGTTTTTCTTTTTGCGTTGGAAATTTATGGCAATTATTCTTAGTCTGTGATTATAGCGATCCCAAAAAGTTTTATATAGGTTTTTTTTTAATTATATTTATTTTTAAGTTTTCCTAGTTTGGCACAATGGAAATTTTTTTTTTATTTCTATAACGTTTAATAATATTTGTGTCGCCAACTTCAAAGACCCACAACTTAATTTTTTTCTTAATTGGGTTGGAGGCTTTTTTTTTTTTGCTTTTTTGGGCGTGAAATCTGGTAGTTTTTATTGTTATCATTTTTAGATACGTAAAACTTTTTTGATCGCTACATCGCCGTAAAAAGGTGGCAGCTTTATATCAGGTATTACTTTACCGAGAGAGTAGTGGATGCATGGAATAGCCTTTCTGCAGAAGTGGCTGCAGCAAATACAGTGAAGGAGTGTAAGCATAGGATAGGTATAAGGCTATCCTTCATATAAGATAGGGATAGGTATAAGGCTATCCTTCATATAAGATGGGGATAGGTATAAGGCTATCCTTCATATAAGATAGGGATAGGTATAAGGCTATCCTTCATATAAGATAGGAATAGGTATAAGGCTATCCTTCATATAAGATAGAGATAGGTATAAGGCTATCCTTCATATAAGATAGAGATTGGTATAAGGCTATCCTTCATATAAGATAGAGATTGGTATAAGGTTATCCTTCATATAAGATAGAGATAGGTATAAGGCTATCCTTTATATAAGATAGGGATAGGTATAAGGCTATCCTTCATATAAGATAGAGATAGGTATAATGCTATCCTCCATATAAGATGGGGATAGGTATAAGGCTATCCTTCATATAAGATAGAGATAGGTATAATGCTATCCTCCATATAAGATAGAGATAGGCATAAGGCTATCCTTCATATAAGATAGGGATAGACATAAGGCTATCCTTCATATAAGATAGAGATAGGTATAAGGCTATTCTCCATATAAGATAGTGATAGGTATAAGGCTCCTTCATATAAGATAGAGAAAGGCATAAGGCTATCCTTCATATAAGATAGAGATAGGTATAAGGCTATCCTTCATATAAGATAGAGATAGGTATAAGGCTATCCTTCATATAAGATAGGGATAGGTATAAGGCTTTCCTTCATATAAGATAGGGATAGGTATAAGGCTATCCTTCATATAAGATAGAGATAGGCATAAGGCTATCCTTCATATAAGATAGAGATAGGTATAAGGCTATCCTTCATATAAGATAGAGATAGGTATAAGGCTCCTTCATATAAGATAGAGAAAGGCATAAGGCTATCCTTCATATAAGATAGGGATAGGTATAAGGCTTTCCTTCATATAAGATAGGGATAGGTATAAGGCTTTCCTTCATATAAGATAGAGATAGGTATAAGGCTTTCCTTCATTTAAGATAGGGATAGGTATAAGGCTATTCTCCATATAAGATAGGGATAGGTATAAGGCTATCCTTCATATAAGATAGAGATAGGTATAAGGCTCCTTCATATAAGATAGAGAAAGGCATAAGGCTATCCTTCATATAAGATAGAGATAGGTATAAGGCTATCCTTCATATAAGATAGAGATAGGTATAAGGCTATCCTTCATATAAGATAGGGATAGGTATAAGGCTTTCCTTCATATAAGATAGGGATAGGTATAAGGCTTTCCTTCATATAAGATAGAGATAGGTATAAGGCTTTCCTTCATTTAAGATAGGGATAGGTATAAGGCTATCCTTCATATAAGATAGAGATAGGCATAAGACTATCCTTCATATAAGATAGAGATAGGTATAAGGCTATCCTTCATATAAGATAGAGATAGATATAAGGCTATCCTTCATATAAGATAGAGATAGGTATAAGGCTATCCTTCATATAAGATAGGGATAGGCATAAGGCTACAAATCACAGCATGCCCAGACAGTAAATGGACATGCTGGGATTTGTAGTTTTACAACAGCTGAAGGCACCCCCTGGTTGGGAAACACTGACCCAGACTATGACCTCGCTTTCCCCCACTTTCATGAATATTGATGATTATTCGGATCGGGCCCCCCAGCCCAGTCGCTCCCTCCCTTTGGCCGGACCCCGCCGCAGCCCCTTCTCCTCAGACTGGAGGGTCCAGATGTGCCCCCATACGCTCAGAATTCATCCTGTTATCTTCAAAGAGAAGACGCCGAGAAGCCTCCAGAGGAAGGAACTTGTTTCATCTGAAGCCACAGCCGAGAGTAAACAAGCCGTAAATCTCCTTTATGGGATCCTCTGAAGATTGGCGAATCCGGCGGCCAGATATAAAAAAAAAACTGATTCACCCGGCAATCAGACCAATCGGCTGCGGAGACACCAGTGGGTCATTCCACGCTCCATGAACTGGATGTATCTATGGACGTTACATGGATCGTTACATTTGTAGCCGCCATCAATTCTCCACGTATGGTTCTGGTTAAGGCTGCGTTCACACCACGTTTGTGCTATACAGTTTCCCGTATCAGGTTTTTGAAGAAAAACTGATTCCTCAAAACCGGACTAAACTGTATCAAAAAGTGTGTACAAATTTTAACTCATATACAGTTAAAAACCGTATATGGTTTAAAAAAATGATGTCTGGTTGCATCAGTTTTTAAAGAAAAAAATGTATACGTTTTTAACTTTTCACTCCAGTATGAATAAAGTTTCACTTGTTTGAAATTCCAAGAAAAAAAAAAAATGTGCAAAGTCAAAAAACCGTATGGTGCAAACCGGATGGAACAGTACGCACATACGGTTCTGTACGGTTCCCATTGACTCCCATGTAAAATAAATAAATAAATGTATACGGTTTAATACAGTTTTTCACCCGGACCTAAAAACGTGGTAGACTACAGTTTTGGGTACAGGAAAAAACTGACAAAACTGTACAAGATGCCAAACGGACACAACCTGATGCATCTTTTGGTATACAGTTTTCAATGAAGAGTCAATACATACGGTTTTCAATACGGCTCCGTACGGTTTTCACATTGAAAATGTATACGGGGACTGTATTGCAAAAACGTGGTGTGAACCCGGCCTAAACTGTAGCAAAACGTGTGGACAAATTTTAATCGTATACGGTTTGAAAAATGATGTCCGGTTGCATCCGTTTTTAAGAAAAAAAACGTATACGTTTTTAACTTTTCACTCCATTATGAATAAAGTTTCACTTGTTTGATTGAAATTCCAAGAAAAAAAAACTGCAAAGTCAAAAACTGTATGGTGCAAACTGGAAGTAACTGTACGCACATACCGTACACACGGTTCCCATTGACTCCCATGTAAAAAAAAAAACGTATACGGTTTAATACAGTTTTTCACCCGGACCAAAAACCGTGGTAGGCTATGGTTTTGTGTACGGGGAAAAAAAAAAACGGACAAAACCGTATAAGACGCAAAAAGGATGCATCTTTTGGCGTACGGTTTTCAATACGGTTCCGTACGGTTTTCACATTGAAAACGTATACGGGAATTGTATTACAAAAACGTGGTGTGAACCCGGCCTAACACGGCGATCAGTACAGGATAAGAAAAAACATGGCTGCTGGATTAAAGAAAAACACAGCGCCACGCCTGTCCACAGGTTGTGTGTGGTATTGCAGCTCATGTCCCATTCAGAGATAACCCGTGATGGTTTGAGTCCCCCGGGCTCCATAGGAAGCATAGCCCCCCCCCCCCCCCCCCCTGCACATTTACAATAAGGCACTTACCCAGACACTGTCCCTCCAGTAACCAGTATCCCTCCAGGCAGGAGCAGGTGTAGCCCCCCTCCGTGTTTATACACAGCTGAGTGGGGTTGCAGTGGTGGGAGTCGCTCACACACTCATCCACATCTGTAAGAGAGAAACCAACAGGAGTGTAAAGTATGGAGGAAAAGATACACAAGCCAGGGGGGGCTCATTATAGGGCAGTGGTCTCCAAACTGGATCTCCAGATGTTGCAAAACTACAATTCCCAGCATGCCCGGACAGCCAACGGCTGTCCGGGCATGCTGGGAGTTGTAGTTTTGCAACTTCTGTATGTCCACAGTTTGGAGACCACCGTTATATGCTCATATGGACGCCTTCTGATCAGTGGTCTCCAACCTGACGGCTGTCCGGGCATGCTGGGAGTTGTAGTTTTGCAACATCTGGAGGTCCACAGTTTGGAGACCACCGTTATATGATCATATGGACGCCTTCTGATCAGTGGTCTCCAACCTGACGGCTGTCCGGGCATGCTGGGAGTTGTAGTTTTGCAACATCTGGAGGTCCACAGTTTGGAGACCACCGTTATATGATCATATGGACGCCTTCTGATAATGATAATAATAATAATTTTATTTATATGGCGCCTACAGATTCCGCAGCGCTTACAATTATGGGGAACAAACAAAGACAAGTATCAGACATAATATTACACAATAACTATTCAAACAAGAGGTGTGGGGATATGTTGGGGATACGTTGGGGGTACGTTGGGGATGTTTTGTGGATACGTTGTTGTGGATACGTTGTTGTGGATACGTTGTT
The DNA here is from genome assembly GCF_029499605.1 of Hyla sarda. Classification (NCBI taxonomy): domain Eukaryota; kingdom Metazoa; phylum Chordata; class Amphibia; order Anura; family Hylidae; genus Hyla; species Hyla sarda. The sequence goes on from NC_079199.1 coordinate 5,475,083, forward strand.
GGGGATACGTTGTTGGGGATACGTTGTTGGGGATACGTTGTTGGGGATACGTTGTTGGGGATACGTTGTTGGGGATACGTTGTTGGGGATCCCACCAAAAATACAGAAAAAATTATGCACAAATAAATAAATAAACAAGAAATAGAAGAAAGTTAACAAAATCTTTATTAAAGTATATCATTGATTAAAAAACGATAGCACAAATACATAATAAAAACAAGGCACCGAAAAACACTACAGATGGGTAGGTGAGGACTGGAACTGAGTATAGAGAGGTAATAAATATAAATATAAATACGAGGTCAAAGGGCAATAAGAGTATATGTCAGGGGGTGTGAGGAAGCCATTTAGTGGTGAAACGATCGTTGGGGTTGGTAGGTAAGGTCTGGCATACTTGTTCCCTCTGGTCCTTGGGTTTGATCCCTTTGTTCATTTTCTCCTTGCCCTCGTGCTTGCGTTCAGCAGCCATTTGGTGCGTCTCCACCTCTGACATATACTCTTATTGCCCTTTGACCTCGTATTTATATTTATATTTATTACCTCTCTATACTCAGTTCCAGTCCTCACCTACCCATCTGTAGTGTTTTTCGGTGCCTTGTTTTTATTATGTATTTGTGCTATCGTTTTTTAATCAATGATATACTTTAATAAAGATTTTGTTAACTTTCTTCTATTTCTTGTTTATTTATTTATTTGTGCATAATTTTTTCTGTATTTTTTGTGGTGCTTCTATCATGCACATTACTTACCTCTTTGAGGTATAGTCTCTTATGTAGGTGTCTGTTGTTGGGGATACGTTGTTGGGGATGCGTTGTTGGGGATGCGTTGGGGGACGCGTTGGGGGACGCGTTGGGGGACGCGTTGGGGGACGCGTTGGGGGACGCGTTGGGGGACGCGTTGGGGGATATGTTGGGGGATGTGTGGGGGATGTGTGGGGGATATGTTGGGGGATATGTTGGGGGATATGTTGGGGGATGTGTGGGGGATGTGTGGGGGATATGTCGGGGATATGCCGGGGATATGTTATAGGCCTGTCTGAAGAGATGTGTTTTCAGGCCTTGTTTGAAACTATGGATGTTGTTGTTGAGTCTGATCAGTGGTCTCCAACCTGGTAGCTGTCAAGGCATGCTGGGAGTTGTAGTTGCACAATAGCTGGAGACCTCAGCCACAGGTAAAGGCTTTTACTTCTTATTCTGCTCCATTCACAGCCAGAGCTGCATATAAAATTCTACTTAGTGGCAGGACTGACGTCTTATCTAGCCACCAAAGGCAGTCACATGACTTAAAGGGGTACTCCGGTGGAAAACATTTATTTATTTATTAATGAACTGGTGCCAGAAAGTTAAACAGATTCATAAATTACTTCTATTAAACAATCTTTACCCTTCCAGTACTTATTAGCAGCTGTATGCTGCAGAGGAAATTCTGTTATTTTTGAATTTCCACAGTGCTCTCTTCTGACACCTGACGCCCGTATCAGGAACTGTCCAGAGCAGGAGAAAATCCCCATAGAAAACCTATTCTGCTCTGGACAGTTCCTGACACGAACAGAGGTGTCAGCAGAGAGCACTGTGGACAAGACAAAAAAGAAATTCAAAAAGCAAAAAATTTCCTCTGTAGCATACAGCTGCTAATATGTACTGGAAGGGTAAATAATTTTTAATAGAAATAATTTACAAATGTGTTTAACTTTCTGGCACCAGTTGATTTATAAAGGCCTAAAAAAAAATGTTTTCCACCAGAGTACCCCTTTAAGCTTCCTGGAAGATGTCTTAAAGGGGTACTCCAGTGGCAAATCATTTTGTTTTTAAAATCAACTGGCGACAGAAAGTTAAACAGATTTGTAAATTACTTCTATTTAAAAATCTTAACCCTTTCAGTACTTATCAGCTGCTGTATGCTCCAGAGGAAGTTGTGTAGTTCTTTCCAGTCTGACCACAGTGCTCTCTGCTGATACCTCTGTCCGTGTCAGGAACTGTCCAGAGCCGGAGAGGTTTACTATGGGGATTTGCTTTTACTCTGGGAAGTTCCTGACATGGACAGAGGTGGCAGCAGAGAGCACTGTGGTCAGACTGGAAAGAACTACACAACTTCCTGTGGATCATACAGCAGCTGATAAGTACTGGAAGGATTAAGATTTAAGCATTAAAAAAAAAAAAATTTGTTCTGTCACCGGAGTTCCCCTTTAAGTCGTTATTCCCTTTAATGGAGGAGATGGTGTTATACAGAACGTCCTGTACCCCGCGGCACGCTTGCGCTGTACCCATCATCCTCGGCTGCCTCGCTCCGATCTGTTACCCAGATGTTCAGCGAATCATGAAAACAAGTCATTACATCGCATTTCCGTCGGTAGAACGGCGCTAACTCGCCAATCAATGTTGCAACAGCAAATTATGATCAGATTTTTTTTACATTTTTTTATACGTTGCACAAGAAGCAGAATCTCCGCCGTCCAACTCTATTCCGAAAATATCCTGGCTCCAAATATCGCCAATCCAGAAGGGGGAGAGGGGCTGCAGATGCTTTCGCTGTGAAGTCATTCGCTTTCTTATTGACATTTTTAGCATCTTTTATAGTCGTGAGTGACGGCGCTGCGACAAAATACAGACGGATGTAACAATAATGCACAGTCTGCAGCAAAGGAGTCTGGGATTGCGCCCACAGAACTATCGCTCCCACGATATTCCAGAGTGACCAGCAGAGGGCAGCGGGCAGGGTCACATTCATTAAATTATGTGTCTATGGGCAGTGTCCGGGCATGCTGGGAATTGTAGTTCTGCACCAGCTGAGGGTAGATTAGTTGGCAAACACTGCCCTTGGTCTCCAAACTGTGAACCTCCAGATGTTGCTAAACTACAACTCCCAGCATGCCCGGAAAGCCAAAGGGTATTGTTTCCCAACCAGCATGCCTCCAGCTGTTGCAAAACTACAACTCCCAGCATGCCCAGACAGCCAAAAGACATTGTTTCCCAACCTGGATGCCTTCAGCTGTTGCAAAACTACAACTCCCAGCATGCCCAGACAGCCAAAGGACATTGTTTCCCAACCAGCATGCCTTAAGCTGTTGCAAAACTACAACTCCCAGCATGCCCGGACATGCTGAGAGTTGTAGCTTTGCAACTGCTGGAGGCACCCTGGTTGGGAAAGACTGACCTATGTCTACAAGCTGTAAACCTCCAGTTGTTGAAGAACTACAACTGCCAGCATCCCCGGACAGCTGTTGGCTGTTTTTACATAGAGATCAATGCAACAGCGCCCCCTACCATTAAAGTTTAAAGTGTGTGTATATATATATATATATATATATATATATATATTTATGTCATTGGATTTCGCCCATTGCTGCATTCACATATTTTTCTTGTTGCGAATAATAATGTTTTTAAAATGTATTTATTTTTTTACTATGGTAAAAAGTTCTGGACGAGAAAAGGCGCCGACCGCAGCCAAAACAAGCAGCCGTGTGTCAGTCTGAGCGCCGAGCTCCAAGAACTCTGAGTATTTTGGGAAACTTTAGAGACACCTGGAGAGCGTCGGCTTCAAGTCGTCCGTCTGACTTTATTCCCCTCCCCCACCCTGTGTCTGATAATACGGGGAATGAAGATTTGGGGTTCTGTGGGGGAATTGGACATGACCCCAAAATAGTGTCCGGTGACTATAATAAATGTCATGGTGGCTCAGTGTTAGAGTGCAGCGCTGGAGCCCTAAGTTCAAATCCCAGGACTATATCTGCAGAGAGTTTGTATGTTCTCCACGTGCAGCGGAATCTGTGCACGTTATATAAAGAGAATTGTTGTTATTTCATATGGTCCGAGCGGGACTGTAAGGAAACCTGACAGAAGAGGAGGAGGAGTAATCACAGCAGGGGAGGGGTTTATCAAAGGGAGGAGGTGTAAAAGCAGGGGAGGGGTTTATCAAAGGGAGGAGGAGGAGGAGTAATCACAGCAGGGGAGGGGTTTATCATCAAAGGGAGGAGGAGGAGTAATCACAGCAGGGGAGGGGTTTATCATCAAAGGGAGGAGTAATCACAGCAGGGGAGGGGTTTATCATCAAAGGGAGGAGGAGGAGGAGTAATCACAGCAGGGGAGGGGTTTATCAAAGGGAGGTGTAAAAGCAGGGGAGGGGTTTATCAAAGGGAGGAGGAGGAGGAGTAATCACAGCAGGGGAGGGGTTTATCATCAAAGGGAGGAGGAGGAGGAGTAATCACAGCAGGGGAGGGGTTTATCATCAAAGGGAGGAGGAGGAGGAGTAATCACAGCAGGGGAGGGGTTTATCATCAAAGGGAGGAGGAGGAGAGGTAATCACAGCAGGGGAGGGGTTTATCATCAAAGGGAGGAGGAGAGTAATCACAGCAGGGGAGGGGTTTATCATCAAAGGGAGGAGGAGAGTAATCACAGCAGGGGAGGGGTTTATCATCAAAGGGAGGAGGAGAGTAATCACAGCAGGGGAGGGGTTTATCATCAAAGGGAGGAGGAGAGTAATCACAGCAGGGGAGGGGTTTATCATCAAAGGGAGGAGGAGAGTAATCACAGCAGGGGAGGGTTTTATCAGAGAGGAGGTGTAACACAGCAGGGGATGGGTTTATCATCAAAGGGAGGAGGAGAGTAATCACAGCAGGGGAGGGGTTTATCATCAAAGAGAGTAAGTGTAACACAGCAGGGGAGGGGTTTATCAAAGGGAGGAGGTGTAACACAGCAGGGGAGGGGTTTATCAAAGGGAGGAGGTGTAACACAGCAGGGGAGAGGTTTATTATCAAAGGGAGGAGGTGTAACACAGCAGGGGATGGGTTTATCATGAAATAGTATATGAATACCACAGTAAGGGAGGGGCTTATCAAAGGGAGGAGGTTAACACTGCAGGGGAGGGGTTTATCATAAAAGGGAGGTGGTGTAACAGCAGTGAAGGGGCTTAGAGGGCAGGAGGTATAACAGGGGAGGGGCTTGTCATAAAAGGGAGGAGGTGTAACACAGCAGGGGAGGGTCTTCTCAAAAGGAAATACATGTAACACTGCATGGGAGGGGCTTATAGAAGGGAAGAGGTATAGCACAGCGGGGAGGGACCTATGACAAAGGAAAGGGTGAAGACAGCAGGGGGGGGGCTTATAAAAGAATAGGTTAAACAGCAGATAAGGGGGTTATAAAAAAAAAAAAAAGGGAAGAGTTAGCACCGCAGGGGAGGGTCTTATGAAAAAGGAAGGGGTTTACACAGCAGGGGAGGGGCTTATCATAGAAGAGAAGAGGTATAACACAGCATGGGAGTGGCTAATGACAGATGTTTACAGGGGAGGGGCTATCACAAAACGTTAAATCCAGTAGGGGAGGGGCTTATGACGAAGAGATTTAACAAAGTAGTGGAGGGGCTTATGAAAAAAGGAAGAGGTTTACAGGGGAGGGGCTATCATAAAAGGTTAGAGGTTAAACCCAGTATGGGAGGGGCTTATGACAAAGGAATAGCCTATAACAGATAAGTCGTCTAATATCAGGGTAAGGGGTTTGATTTATCACTTACCAACACACTGACTGTTCTCATCCATCTGGTACCCAAAGCGACAGATAAGCGGTCTTGGCGGTGATGGAAAGCTGGATGCTGTGAGAGGCGGAGCCAGTGGGGAGGCAGCAGCAGGAAGATAGGGGTTTCGGAAGGGTGACCTGTATACTGTGTTTGTCCTGGGAATACAGAGGTAGCCTCCATTTTGATTCACACACATCATATCCCCCCGGCAGGCGTCCGCGATGATCCGACATTCATCTATGTCTAGAGACAAAAACACCATTAAACCAAGGGTCTGACTACACAGGTTTTGTTTGTAGTCTGTAACCATAGAAACACGAGAATTTCAACCCGCAAACTTGCTACATTTTATCAATTAGACACATTATTGATCTCTATGGAGACAATTGTTACAGCGTAAACGAAATCTCCTGAAGGTTCTGAGCTGAATGTATCCAAGTGAGATACATTGTATCCGATAACAATGCAGCATTCACAGAGAACAGGACTGTCAGGGGCGGCCGAGGACTGGGAGCAAAGATCCAACATTCCCAAAATTCTTCACATTTGGATGTAATAACTATATATTATGCCAGAAGTTCTGATCTAAGACTCTATGACCAAGAACATTTTAAAGGGGTACTCCGCTGCTCAGCGTTTGGAACAAACTGTTCCGTACTCTGGAGCCGGCGCCGGGAGCTCGTGACGCCATACCCCGTTACGTTCCTTAAAGGGGTACTCCGCTGCGCAGCATTTTGAAAACTGTTCAGAACGCTGGAGCCAAGAGCTCGTGACTCCATAGCCCCACCCCCTCTATATATCACGCCCCGCCCCCTCAATGCAAGTCTATGGGAGGGGGCGTGGCGGAGGCCACGCCCCCTCCCATAGACTTGCATTGAGGGGGTGGGGCGTGACAGCACGAGGGGGCGGGGCTATGACATCACAAGCTCTTGGCTCCAGCGTTCTGAACAGTTTTCAAAATGCTGAGCAGCGGAGTACCCCTTTAAGGAACGTAACGGGGTATGGCGTCACGAGCTCCCGGCGCCGGCTCGGAAGTACAGAACAGTTTGTTCCGAACACTGAGCAGCGGAGTACCCCTTTAAGGAACTTAACAACCACTTATATGGTGTTTCCTGAATTAATGTATAACATTAGTGTCCACCTCTTTAAACCCCATTAAAGGGGTACTCCGGTGGAAAACTTATTTTTTTTAAATCAACTGGTGCGAGAAAGTTAAACAGATTAGTAATTGACTTCTATTAAAAAATTATCAGCTGCTGAATACTACAGAGGAAATGATTTTCTTTTTGGAACACAGAGCTCTCTGCTGAGATCATGACCACAGTGCTCTCTGCTGACATCTCTGTCCATTTTAAGAACGGTCCAGAGTAGGAGAAAATCCCCATAAAAAACATATGCTGCTCTGGACAGTTCCTAAAATGGACAGGAGTGTCAGCAGAGAGCACTGTGCTCGTGATGTCAGCAGAGAGCTCTGTGTTCCAAAAAGAAAATCATTTCCTCTGTAGTATTCAGCAGCTAATAAGTACTGGAAGGATAAAGATTTTTTAATAGAAGTAATTTACAAATCTGTTAAACTTTCTGGCACCAGTTGATTTAAAAAAAAAAAAAAAAAAAAAAAAAAAAAAAAAAGTTTTCCACCAGAGTACCCCTTTAAAAGTCTACGGGGATAACCTGTTAAGCAGGATGGAGATGGTCACGAGCGCGTGTCCCCTCGCACCCTCCATCATACGGTGGAGGTCTTGGTACGGAGAAAACTTTTTTTTAAATAACAGGAACACCAAATTCTGATGCCCACTGCACATAGCGCCACACCCATTCACAGGTCATGTGCGGTATTGCAGCTCATCTCTATAGAAGTTGATGAACTTACCTAAACACTCGCCACTCACTCTGTCCATCTCGAAGCCATTACTGCACTGGCGCTGAGAAAGAAACACACAGCATCAGTAAACCTAACTCGTAGTCGGTTCTATGGCACGTTCTAGAGCAGTCTTTCCCAACCAAGGCTTCTCCAGTCGCAAAACTACAACTTCCAGCATGCCAGGACAGCCTTTGCTTGCTGGGAGTTGTAGTTTTGCAACTGCTGGAGGCTCACTGGTTGGGAGACACTGTCTCAGAGACATGTAAAAATTTTTGATCCCGACGCATTTCTTTCCTATACAGAAGATTCCTCAGGGAACATGAACCATTGCCACAAAAGCAAAGTCTGATAGAATACATAACAATTAGGGTTCAAGAACACAATGTGGCAGTATGATGCATGCACTGGGCATATGGCGTCACATTATCTCGTTGTTTACTCCTACCCTAATTGTTATGTATTCCATCAGTTTTTACTGTCGTGGCAACAGTTCATGTTCCCTGAGGAATCTACTGTATAGGAAAGAAATGTGTTGGGATCAAAACATTTGATACATCTTTAAGACAGTGTCTCCCAACCAGTGTACCTCCAGCTGTTAGGAGTTGTAGTTTTGCAACAGCTGGAGGCACCCTGGTTGGAAAACACAGGACTATAGTATTCAGCACAGAGTTATGTATGTGGAGTGAATGGAAACCTTAACGTCTGACTCCCATTGCTGCAGGATGTTGCATTTCGTTTTAGGATTTGATTGAAAACACCTTAAAATGCTTAAAAAAAAAAAAAAAGATTTAATAATTAATTTTAGGAAAAAAATCATTTTTTTTGGTGACAAATGATGGGACGTTGTGGTGTCGGATTGCCTGTAAGGGAACCTGGAGTACGGCCGGCCGGCCAATGGGATCCCACGCTGAGCCAGCTGCGCTTGTTGGCGGCAGAACACAGCGGTTTGGGAATTGACATCGGATACACGTTTCTGGGATTATCTCAAAACCAAAATCTGCATTTTCCAACTCGAGTCAGAAGAGAAAAGTGAAACTGGGGCAGAGAACGAGCGGGAGGGACAAGAAGGTACAATACTGCGCACACCGCCATTACTGCTAGACTGGACAATACTGCGCACACCGCCATTACTGCTAGACTGGACAATACTGCGCACACCGCCATTACTGCTAGACTGGACAATACTGCGCACACCGCCATTACTGCTAGACTGGACAATACTGCGCACACCGCCATTACTGCTAGACTGGACAATACTGCGCACACCGCCATTACTGCTAGACTGGACAATACTGTGCACACCGCCATTACTGCTAGACTGGACAATACTGCGCACACCGGCATTACTGCTAGACTGGACAATACTGCGCACACCGCCATTACTGCTAGACTGGACAATACTGCGCACACCGCCATTACTGCTAGACTGGACAATACTGCGCACACTGCCATTACTGCTAGACTGGACAATACTACGCACACCGCCATTACTGCTAGACTGGACAATACTGCGCACACCGCCATTACTGCTAGACTGGACAATACTGCACACACCGCCATTACTGCTAGACTGGACAATACTGCGCACACCGCCATTACTGCTAGACTGGACAATACTGCGCACACCACCATTACTGCTAGACTGGACAATACTACGCACACCGCCATTACTGCTAGACTGGACAATACTGCGCACACCGCCATTACTGCTAGACTGGACAATACTGCGCACACCGCCATTACTGCTAGACTGGACAATACTGCGCACACCGCCATTACTGCTAGACTGGACAATACTGAGCACACCGCCATTACTGCTAGACTGGACAATACTGCGCACACCGCCATTACTACTAGACTGGACAATACTGCGCACACCGCCATTACTGCTAGACTGGACAATACTGCGCACACCGCCATTACTACTAGACTGGACAATACTGCGCACACCGCCATTACTGCTAGACTGGACAATACTGCGCACACCGCCATTACTGCTAGACTGGACAATACCATGCATGCTGCCATTACTACTAAACTGGAAAATACTGCACACACTGCCATTACTGCTAGACTGGACAATACTGCGCACACTGCCATTACTGCTAGACTGGACAAAACTGCACACACTGCCATTACTGCTAGACTGGACAATACTGCGCACGCTGCCATTACTGCTAGACTGGACAATACTTCGCACAACGCCATTACTGCTAGACTGGACAATACTTCGCACAACGCCATTACTGCTAGACTGGACAATACTGCACACACCGCCATTACTGCTAGACTGGACAATACTGCGCACACCGCCATTACTGCTAGACTGGACAATACTGCACACACAGCCATTACTGCTAGACTGGACAATACTGCGCACACCGCCATTACTACTAAACTGGCCATTACTGCACACACTGCCATTACTACTAGACTGGACAATACTGCGCACACCGCCATTACTACTAGACTGGACAATACTGTGCACACCGCCATTACTGCTAGACTGGACAATACTGCGCACAACGCCATTACTGCTAGACTGGACAATACTGCGCACACCGCCATTACTGCTAGACTGGACAATACTGCACATGTCTCTATTACTGCTAGACTGGACAATACTGCGCACACCGCCATTACTACTAGACTGGACAATACTGGGCACACCGCCATTACTGCTAGACTGGACAATACTGCGCACACCGCCATTACTGCTAGACTGGACAATACTGGGCACACCGCCATTACTGCTAGACTGGACAATACTGGGCACACCGCCATTACTGCTAGACTGGACAATACTGTGCACACCGCCATTACTGCTAGACTGGACAATACTGGGCACACCGCCATTACTGCTAGACTGGACAATACTGCGCACACCGCCATTACTGCTAGACTGGACAATACTGCGCACACCGCCTTTACTACTAGACTGGACAATACTGCACACACTGCCATTACTGCTAGACTGGACAATACTGCGCACACCGCCATTACTGCTAGACTGGACAATACTGGGCACACCGCCATTACTGCTAGACTGGACAATACTGGGCACACCGCCATTACTGCTAGACTGGACAATACTGTGCACACCGCCATTACTGCTAGACTGGACAATACTGGGCACACCGCCATTACTGCTAGACTGGACAATACTGCGCACACCGCCATTACTGCTAGACTGGACAATACTGCGCACACCGCCTTTACTACTAGACTGGACAATACTGCACACACTGCCATTACTGCTAGACTGGACAATACTGCGCACACCGCCATTACTGCTAGACTGGACAATACTGGGCACACCGCCATTACTACTAGACTGGACAATACTGGGCACACCGCCATTACTGCTAGACTGGACAATACTGTGCACACCGCCATTACTGCTAGACTGGACAATACTGGGCACACCGCCATTACTGCTAGACTGGACAATACTGCGCACACCGCCATTACTGCTAGACTGGACAATACTGCGCACACCGCCTTTACTACTAGACTGGACAATACTGCACACACTGCCATTACTGCTAGACTGGACAATACTGCGCACACCGCCATTACTACTAAACTGGCCATTACTGCACACACTGCCATTACTGCTAGACTGGCCAATGCTGCACACACTGCCATTACTGCTAGACTGGACAAAACTACACACACCGCCATTACTACTAGACTGGACAATACTGCGCACACCGCCATTACTACTAGACTGGACAATACTGTGCACACCGCCATTACTGCTAGACTGGACAATACTGCACACACCGCCATTACTGCTAGACTGGACAATACTGCACACATCGCCATTACTACTAGACTGGACAATACTGCGCACAACGCCATTACTGCTAGACTGGACAATACTGCGCACAACGCCATTACTGCTAGACTGGACAATACTGCACACACCGCCATTACTGCTAGACTGGACAATACTGCACACACCGCCATTACTACTAGACTGGACAATACTGCGCACACCGCCATTACTGCTAGACTGGACAATACTGCACATGTCTCTATTACTGCTAGACTGGACAATACTGCACACACTGCCATTACTGCTAGACTGGACAATACTGCGCACATCGCCATTACTGCTAGACTGTACAATACTGCGCACACCGCCATTACTGCTAGACTGGACAATACTGCGCACACCGCCTTTACTACTAGACTGGACAATACTGCGCACACCGCCATTACTGCTAGACTGGACAAAACTACGCACACCGCCATTACTGCTAGACTGGACAATACTGCGCACACCGCCATTACTGCTAGACTGGACAATACTGCACACACCGCCATTACTGCTAGACTGGACAATACTGCGCACACCGCCTTTACTACTAGACTGGACAATACTGCGCACACCGCCATTACTGCTAGACTGTACAATACTGCGCACACCGCCATTACTGCTAGACTGGACAATACTGCACATGTCTCTATTACTGCTAGACTGGACAATACTGCGCACACCGCCATTACTGCTAGACTGGACAATACTGGGCACACCGCCATTACTGCTAGACTGGACAATACTGCGCACACCGCCATTACTGCTAGACTGGACAAAACTACGCACACCGCCATTACTGCTAGACTGGACAATACTGCGCACACCGCCATTACTGCTAGACTGGACAATACTGCGCACACCGGCATTACTGCTAGACTGGACAATACTGCGCACACCGCCATTACTGCTAGACTGGACAATACTGCGCACACCGCCATTACTGCTAGACTGGACAATACTGCGCACACTGCCATTACTGCTAGACTGGACAATACTACGCACACCGCCATTACTGCTAGACTGGACAATACTGCGCACACCGCCATTACTGCTAGACTGGACAATACTGCACACACCGCCATTACTGCTAGACTGGACAATACTGCGCACACCGCCATTACTGCTAGACTGGACAATACTGCGCACACCGCCATTACTGCTAGACTGGACAATACTACGCACACCGCCATTACTGCTAGACTGGACAATACTGCGCACACCGCCATTACTGCTAGACTGGACAATACTGCGCACACCGCCATTACTGCTAGACTGGACAATACTGCGCACACCGCCATTACTGCTAGACTGGACAATACTGAGCACACCGCCATTACTGCTAGACTGGACAATACTGCGCACACCGCCATTACTACTAGACTGGACAATACTGCGCACACCGCCATTACTGCTAGACTGGACAATACTGCGCACACCGCCATTACTGCTAGACTGGACAATACTGCGCACACCGCCATTACTACTAGACTGGACAATACTGCGCACACCGCCATTACTGCTAGACTGGACAATACTGCGCACACCGCCATTACTGCTAGACTGGACAATACCATGCATGCTGCCATTACTACTAAACTGGAAAATACTGCACACACTGCCATTACTGCTAGACTGGACAATACTGCGCACACTGCCATTACTGCTAGACTGGACAAAACTGCACACACTGCCATTACTGCTAGACTGGACAATACTGCGCACGCTGCCATTACTGCTAGACTGGACAATACTTCGCACAACGCCATTACTGCTAGACTGGACAATACTTCGCACAACGCCATTACTGCTAGACTGGACAATACTGCACACACCGCCATTACTGCTAGACTGGACAATACTGCGCACACCGCCATTACTGCTAGACTGGACAATACTGCACACACAGCCATTACTGCTAGACTGGACAATACTGCGCACACCGCCATTACTACTAAACTGGCCATTACTGCACACACTGCCATTACTACTAGACTGGACAATACTGCGCACACCGCCATTACTACTAGACTGGACAATACTGTGCACACCGCCATTACTGCTAGACTGGACAATACTGCGCACAACGCCATTACTGCTAGACTGGACAATACTGCGCACACCGCCATTACTGCTAGACTGGACAATACTGCACATGTCTCTATTACTGCTAGACTGGACAATACTGCGCACACCGCCATTACTGCTAGACTGGACAATACTGGGCACACCGCCATTACTGCTAGACTGGACAATACTGCGCACACCGCCATTACTGCTAGACTGGACAATACTGCGCACACCGCCTTTACTACTAGACTGGACAATACTGCACACACCGCCATTACTGCTAGACTGGACAATACTGCGCACACCGCCATTACTACTAAACTGGCCATTACTGCACACACTGCCATTACTGCTAGACTGGCCAATGCTGCACACACTGCCATTACTGCTAGACTGGACAAAACTACACACACCGCCATTACTACTAGACTGGACAATACTGCGCACACCGCCATTACTACTAGACTGGACAATACTGTGCACACCGCCATTACTGCTAGACTGGACAATACTGCACACACCGCCATTACTGCTAGACTGGACAATACTGCACACACCGCCATTACTACTAGACTGGACAATACTGCGCACAACGCCATTACTGCTAGACTGGACAATACTGCGCACAACGCCATTACTGCTAGACTGGACAATACTGCACACACCGCCATTACTGCTAGACAGGACAATACTGCACACACCGCCATTACTACTAGACTGGACAATACTGCGCACACCGCCATTACTGCTAGACTGGACAATACTGCACATGTCTCTATTACTGCTAGACTGGACAATACTGCACACACTGCCATTACTGCTAGACTGGACAATACTGCGCACATCGCCATTACTGCTAGACTGGACAATACTGCGCACACCGCCATTACTGCTAGACTGGACAATACTGCACATGTCTCTATTACTGCTAGACTGGACAATACTGCGCACACCGCCATTACTGCTAGACTGGACAATACTGGGCACACCGCCATTACTGCTAGACTGGACAATACTGCGCACACCGCCATTACTGCTAGACTGGACAATACTGCGCACACCGCCATTACTGCTAGACTGGACAATACTGCGCACATCGCCATTACTGCTAGACTGGACAATACTGCGCACACCGCCATTACTACTAGACTGGACAATACTACGCACACTGTCATTACTGCTAGACTGGACAATACTGCACACACCGCCATTACTGCTAGACTGGACAATACTGCGCACACCGCCATTACTGCTAGACTGGACAATACTGCGCACACCGCCATTACTGCTAGACTGGACAATACTGCGCACACCGCCATTACTGCTAGACTGGACAATACTGCGCACACCGCCATTACTACTAGACTGGACAATACTGCGCACACCGCCATTACTGCTAGACTGGACATTACCATGCATAAAAGCTGTCACATTATGGAGTCTCTTCTGTATGATGAGCAATGGTATAGCCACAGGAGTTGCAGTGGTCACTGGGTGAGGGGCACACTAACCCTGACTGTTCAGACAGATAACTCCTGAATAGCGATGTCTAAAGAGAACTGTGTGGTAATTCAGTTACAGCTGCACAGTCCTCTCTATCCCCTCCCTGCACTCATCAATATGATCATAGAGAGAACTGTGTGGTCATACAGTTACAGCTGCACAGTCCTCTCTATCCCCTCCCTGCACTCATCAATATGATCATAGAGAGAACTGTGTGGTCATACAGTTACAGCTGCACAGTCCTCTCTATCGCCTCCCTGCACTGATCTTTTGATCATATAGAGAACTGTGAGGTCATACAATTACAGCTGCACAGTCCTCTCTATCCCCTCCCTGCACTCATATCTATGATCATAGAGAGAACTGTGAGATCATACAGTTACAGCTGCACAGTCCTCTCTATCCCCTCCCTGCACTCATCTCTATGATCATAGAGAGAACTGTGTGGTCATACAGTTACAGCTGCACAGTCCTCTCTATTCCCTCCCTGCCTCATCTCTATGATCATAGAGAGGACTGTGTGGTCATACAGTTACAGCTGCACAGTCCTCTCTATCCCCTCCCTGCATTCATCTCTATGATCATAGAGAGAACTGTGTGGTCATACAGTTACAGCTGCACAGTCCTCTCTATTCCCTCCCTGCCTCATCTCTATGATCATAGAGAGGACTGTGTGGTCATACAGTTACAGCTGCACAGTCCTCTCTATCCCCTCCCTGCACTCATCTCTATGATCATAGAGAGGACTGTGTGGTCATACAGTTACAGCTGCACAGTCCTCTCTATTCCCTCCCTGCCTCATCTCTATGATCATAGAGAGAACTGTGTGGTCATACAGATACAGCTGCACAGTCCTCTCTATCCCCTCCCTGCACTCATCTCCATGATCACTCAGAGAGCTTGTACTGCTGGTGGTTGGGGTATTCCAGTGTGTACCGCAGCTTAGAAGTACTGCATCGTGCGTGCAGCTCCCCTGCCTCTCTGTAGGCTGCGGACGCCCTTCTCTCCTGCACTACCGCATGGAGTGACAAATTCTGACATGTCCCATAGGAGCCACGACATGCACAAGCCTCTTCTTATAGAGCCACTATATGCTTCTGATTCCTCTACTCCTCCAATCCCTGCTAGGTACAACCTATAGGAGACCACTCTTCCTTCCTTTGGTGCCTGAGCAAAATTGTAGTATCTACAAGGGTTACCTGGAATAGGGCCCCCAAACCCAGATTTTGAGATATGACCCACAATCTTTTTGTGATGCCCCTTTGGAGTAATTTTTCTTCACCAAATATTTACAATATGAATGAGGGCACTAACCTGTCCATGCGTCGTGCCTGGGAGGAAGAGACCGAGTGTGATTAGGGCCAATATCCTGCAACAAAACACAAAGGCACATACAGGATGAAACCGAGACCATTGTATACAGTGACCTCACCAGCAGAATAGTGAGTGCAGCTCTGGAGTATAATACAGGATATAACTCAGGATCAGTACAGGATAAGTAATGTATGTACACAGTGACCTCACCAGCAGAATAGTGAGTACAGCTCTGGAGTATAATAAAGGATATAACTCAGGATCAGTACAGGATAAGTAATGTAATGTATGTACACAGTGACCTCACCAGCAGAATAGTGAGTACAGCTCTGGAGTATAATACAGGATATAACTCAGGATCAGTACAGGATAAGTAATGTAATGTATGTACACAGTGACCTCACCAGCAGAATAGTGAGTACAGCTCTGGAGTATAATACAGGATATAACTCAGGATCAGTACAGGATAAGTAATGTAATGTATGTACACAGTGACCTCACCAGCAGAATAGTGAGTACAGCTCTGGAGTATAATACAGGATATAACTCAGGATCAGCACAGGATCAGTAATGTAATGTATGTACACAGTGATCTCACCAGCAGAATAGTGAGTACAGCTCTGGAGTATAATACAGGATATAACTCAGGATCAGTACAGGATAAGTAATGTATGTACACAGTGACCTCACCAGCAGAATAGTGAGTACAGCTCTGGAGTATAATACAGGATATAACTCAGGATCAGTACAGGATAAGTAATGTAATGTATGTACACAGTGACCTCACCAGCAGAATAGTGAGTGCAGCTCTGGAGTATAATACAGGATATAACTCAGGATCAGTACAGGATAAGTAATGTAATATATGTACATAGTGACCTCACCAGCAGAATAGTGAGTGCAGCTCTGGAGTATAATACAGGATATAACTCAGGATCAGTACAGGATAAGTAATGTAATGTATGTACACAGTGACCTCACCAGCAGAATAGTGAGTACAGCTCTGGAGTATAATACAGGATATAACTCAGGATCAGTACAGGATAAGTAATGTAATATATGTACATAGTGACCTCACCAGCAGAATAGTGAGTGCAGCTCTGGAGTATAATACAGGATATAACTCAGGATCAGTACAGGATAAGTAATGTAATGTATGTACACAGTGACCTCACCAGCAGAATAGTGAGTACAGCTCTGGAGTATAATACAGGATATAACTCAGGATCAGTACAGGATAAGTAATGTAATATATGTACATAGTGACCTCACCAGCAGAATAGTGAGTACAGCTCTGGAGTATAATACAGGATATAACTCAGGATCAGTACAGGATAAGTAATGTAATGTATGTACACAGTGACCTCACCAGCAGAATAGTGAGTACAGCTCTGGAGTATAATACAGGATATAACTCAGGATCAGTTCAGGATAAGTAATGTAATGTATGTACACAGTGACCTCACCAGCAGAATAGTGAGTACAGCTCTGGAGTATAATACAGGATATAACTCAGGATCAGTACAGGATAAGTAATGTAATGTATGTACACAGTGACCTCACCAGCAGAATAGTGAGTACAGCTCTGGTGTATAATACAGGATATAACTCAGGATCAGTACAGGATAAGTAATGTAATGTATGTACACAGTGACCTCACCAGCAGAATAGTGAGTACAGCTCTGGAGTATAATACAGGATATAACTCAGGATCAGTACAGGATAAGTAATGTAATGTATGTACACAGTAACCCCACCAGCAGAATAGTGAGTACAGCTCTGGAGTATAATACAGGATATAACTCAGGATCAGTACAGGATAAGTAATGTAATGTATGAACACAGTGATCTCACCAGCAGAATAGTGAGTACAGCTCTGGAGTATAATACAGGATATAACTCAGGATCAGTACAGGATAAGTAATGTAATGTATGTACACAGTGACCTCACCAGCAGAATAGTGAGTACAGCTCTGGAGTATAATACAGGATATAACTCAGGATCAGTACAGGATAAGTAATGTAATGTATGTACACAGTGACCTCACCAGCAGAATAGTGAGTACAGCTCTGGAGTATAATACAGGATATAACTCAGGATCAGTACAGGATAAGTAATGTAATGTATGTACACAGTGACCTCTCCAGCAGAATAGTGAGTACAGCTCTGGAGTATAATACAGGATCAGTACAGAATCATATCCCTTACTCTCTGGGCTCAGTTGGTTTCTCCCGGATGATACTGACTTTGCCGCCATCACACATGACAGTCTACAGCCTTGGTCTTTACTCGAAGAGGTTTCAGCAAATATATTACAGTTTATTGCAAAATAACTTCCCCCTTAATATTGGGCACAACCTCCACCCCCATTACCCGCGAGATACCAGGACAGATCTGTAAAATGGGTTATAAGTCTCCTCTACGCAGGTGGGAGCAGCCAGGACCTCAGCGGTGCCAGTAACAGACGTGATGCCGATTGTTCTGCCAGTTCCAGCTTAATGTAACATTATTCTTGGCTCTCGGGGCCGGGATCTCTGGGAGAGGAAAGGCCTCAAGTTATGTTACATTAATTTGTGGAAAAACCACAGGAACATTACCAATTCATTTTCCTTTCAATTTATTAGAGGATCCCGTCTGCTTCCAGTGGGGGCAACCGGGTAGATTGTAGCCTACAGAGGGGCAACAGTCATGGAAGTTGTGACACAAACCATTAGGGATGACGGCACTACAATAACCAGCTGTACTCACCGGCATCAACGAAAGGAGGCCTTGTCCAACAACCAATGGATTTATACTATGAATTAACTTTCCACTAAAGAATAATGTAGAACTTTTATAATACTGCCCCGTATAGACAAGAATATATCTACTATAATACTGCTCCTATATACAAGAATTTAACTCCTATAATACTGCTCCTATATACAAGAATATAACTACTATAATACTGCTCCTATATACAAGAATATAACTACTATAATACTGCTCCTATATACAAGAATATAACTACTATAATACTGCTCCTATATACAAGAATATAACTCCTATAATACTGCTCCTATATACAAGAATATAACTCCTATAATACTGCTCCTATATACAAGAATATAACTACTATAATACTGCTCCTATATACAAGAATATAACTACTATGATACTGCTCCTATATACAAGAATATAACTACTATAATACTGTCTCCTATATACAAGAATATAACTGCTATAATACTGCTCCTATATACAAGAATATAACTACTATAATACTGCCTCCTATATACATGAATATAACTACTATAATACTGCTCCTATATACAAGAATATAACTACTATAATACTGCTCCTATATACAAGAATATAACTACTATAATACTGTCTCCTATATACAAGAATATAACTGCTATAATACTGCTCCTATATACAAGAATATAACTACTATAATACTGCTACTATATACAAGAATAACTACTATAATACTGCTCCTATATACAAGAATATAACTACTATAATACTGCTCCTATACACAAGAATATAACTACTATAATACTGCTCCTATATACAAGAATATAACTACTATAATACTGCTCCTATACACAAGAATATAACTACTATAATACTGCTCCTATATACATGAATATAACTACTATA
This sequence comes from Hyla sarda, assembly GCF_029499605.1. Taxonomy (NCBI): domain Eukaryota; kingdom Metazoa; phylum Chordata; class Amphibia; order Anura; family Hylidae; genus Hyla; species Hyla sarda. The sequence goes on from NC_079199.1 coordinate 5,494,811, forward strand.
ATACTGCTCCTATATACAAGAATATAACTACTATAATACTGCTCCTATATACAAGAATATAACTACTATAATACTGCTCCTATACACAAGAATATAACTACTATAATACTGCTCCTATATACAAGAATATAACTACTATAATACTGCTCCTATATACAAGAATATAACTACTATAATACTGCTCCTATATACAAGAATATAACTACTATAATACTGCTCCTATATACAAGAATATAACTACTATAATACTGCTCCGATACACAAGAATATATCTACTATAATACTGCTCCTATATACAAGAATATAACTACTATAATACTGCTCCTATATACAAGAATATAACTACTATAATACTGCCCCTATATACAGGAATATAACTACTATAATACTGCTCCTATATACAAGAATATAACTACTATAATACTGCTCCTATATACAAGAATATAACTACTATAATACTGCTCCTATATACAAGAATATAACTCCTATAATACTGCTCCTATATACAAGAATATAACTACTATAATACTGCTCCTATATACAAGAATATAACTACTATAATACTGCTCCTATATACAAGAATATAACTCCTATAATACTGCTCCTATATACAAGAATATAACTACTATAATACTGCTCCTATATACAAGAATATAACTACTATGATACTGCTCCTATATACAAGAATATAACTACTATAATACTGTCTCCTATATACAAGAATATAACTGCTATAATACTGCTCCTATATACAAGAATATAACTACTATAATACTGCCTCCTATATACATGAATATAACTACTATAATACTGCTCCTATATACAAGAATATAACTACTATAATACTGCTCCTATATACAAGAATATAACTACTATAATACTGTCTCCTATATACAAGAATATAACTGCTATAATACTGCTCCTATATACAAGAATATAACTACTATAATACTGCTACTATATACAAGAATAACTACTATAATACTGCTCCTATATACAAGAATATAACTACTATAATACTGCTCCTATACACAAGAATATAACTACTATAATACTGCTCCTATATACAAGAATATAACTACTATAATACTGCTCCTATACACAAGAATATAACTACTATAATACTGCTCCTATATACATGAATATAACTACTATAATACTGCTCCTATATACAAGAATATAACTACTATAATACTGCTCCTATATACAAGAATATAACTACTATAATACTGCTCCTATACACAAGAATATAACTACTATAATACTGCTCCTATATACAAGAATATAACTACTATAATACTGCTCCTATATACAAGAATATAACTACTATAATACTGCTCCTATATACAAGAATATAACTACTATAATACTGCTCCTATATACAAGAATATAACTACTATAATACTGCTCCTATATACAAGAATATAACTACTATTATACTGCCTCCTATAGACAAGAATATAACTACTATAATACTGCTCCTATATACAAGAAAATATCTACTATAATACTGCCCCGTATAGACAAGAATATAACTACTATAATACTGCTCCTATATACAAGAATATAACTACTATAATACTCTTCCTATATACAAGAATATAACTACTATAATACTGCTCCTATATACAAGAATATAACTACTATTATGCTGCCTCCTATAGACAAGAATATAACTACTATAATACTGCTCCTATATACAAGAATATATATACTATAATACTGCCTCCTATAGACAAGAATATAACTACTATAATACTGCCTCCTATATACAAGAATATATCTACTATAATACTGCTCCTATATACAAGAATATAACTACTATTATACTGTCTCCTATAGACAAGAATATAACTACTATAATACTGCTCCTATATACAAGAATATAACTACTATAATACTGCTCCTATATACAAGAATATAACTACTAATACTGCTCCTATATACAAGAATATAACTACTATAATACTGCTCCTATATACAAGAATATAACTACTATAATACTGCCTCCTATATATAAGAATATAACTACTATAATACTGCTCCTATATACAAGAATATAACTACTATAATACTGCTCCTATATACAATAATATAACAACTATAATACTGCCCCTATATACAAGAATATAACTACTATAATACTGCTCCTATATACAAGAATATAACTACTATAATACTGCCTCCTATATACAAGAATATAACTACTATAATACTGCTCCTATATACAAGAATATAACTACTATAATACTGCTCCTATATACAGGAATATAACTACTATAATACTGCTCCTATATATACAAGAATATAACTACTATAATACTGCTCCCTATATACAAGAATATAACTACTATAATACTGCTCCTATATACAAGAATATAACTACTATAATACTGCTCCCTATATACAAGAATATAACTACTATAATACTGCTCCTATATACAAGAATATAACTACTATAATACTGCTCCTATATACAAGAATATAACTACTATAATACTGCTCCTATATACAAGAATATAACTACTATAATACTGCTCCTATATACAAGAATATAACTACTATAATACTGCCCCTATATACAAGAATATAACTACTATAATACTGCTCCTATATACAAGAATATAACTACTATAATACTGCCCCTATATACAAGAATATAACTACTATAATACTGCTCCTATATACAAGAATATAACTACTATAATACTGCTCCTATATACAAGAATATAACTACTATAATACTGCTCCTATATACAAGAATATAACTACTATAATACTGCTCCTATATACAAGAATATAACTACTATAATACTGCTCCAATTTACAAGAATATAACTACTATAATACTGCCTCCTATATACAAGAATATAACTACTATAATACTGCTCCTATATACAAGAATATAACTACTATAATACTGCTCCTATATACAAGAATATAACTACTATAATACTGCCCCTATATACAAGAATATAACTACTATAATACTGCTCCTATATACAAGAATATAACTACTATAATACTGCTCCTATATACAAGAATATAACTACTATAATACTGCCCCTATATACAAGAATATAACTACTATAATACTGCTCCTATATACAAGAATATAACTACTATAATACTGCCCCTATATACAGGAATATAACTACTATAATTCTGCCTCCTATATACAAGAATATAACTACTATAATACTGCTCCTATATACAAGAATATAACTACTATAATACTGCTCCTATATACAAGAATATAACTACTATAATACTGCTCCTATATACAAGAATATAACTACTATAATACTGCTCCTATATACAAGAATATAATTACTATAATACTGCTCCTATATACAAGAATATAACTACTATAATACTGCCCCTATATACAAGAATATAACTACTATAATACTGCTCCTATATACAAGAATATAACTACTATAATACTGCCCCTATATACAGGAATATAACTACTATAATTCTGCCTCCTATATACAAGAATATAACTACTATAATACTGCTCCTATATACAAGAATATAACTACTATAATACTGCTCCTATATACAAGAATATAACTACTATAATACTGCTCCTATATACAAGAATATAACTACTATAATACTGCTCCTATATACAAGAATATAATTACTATAATACTGCTCCTATATACAAGAATATAACTACTATAATACTGCCCCTATATACAAGAATATAACTACTATAATACTGCTCCTATATACAAGAATATAACTACTATAATACTGCCCCTATATACAGGAATATAACTACTATAATACTGCCTCCTATATACAAGAATATAACTACTATAATACTGCCTCCTATATACAAGAATATAACTACTATAATACTGCTCCTATATACAAGAATATAACTACTATAATACTGCTCCTATATACAAGAATATAACTACTATAATACTGCTCCAATTTACAAGAATATAACTACTATAATACTGCCTCCTATATACAAGAATATAACTACTATAATACTGCTCCTATATACAAGAATATAACTACTATAATACTGCTCCTATATACAAGAATATAACTACTATAATACTGCCTCCTATATACAAGATACAAGAATATAACTACTATAATACTGCTCCAATATACAAGAATATAACTACTATAATACTGCCTCCTATATACAAGAATATAACTACTATAATACTGCTCCTATATACAAGAATATAACTACTATAATACTGCTCCTATATACAAGAATATAACTACTATAATACTGCTCCTATATACAAGAATATAACTACTATAATACTGCTCCTATATACAAGAATATAACTACTATAATACTGCTCCTATATACAAGAATATAACTACTATAATACTGCTCCTATATACAAGAATATAACTACTATAATACTGCTCCTATATACAAGAATATAACTACTATAATACTGCTCCTATATACAAGAATATAACTACTATAATACTGCTCCTATATACAAGAATATAACTACTATAATACTGCTCCTATATACAAGAATATAACTACTATAATACTGCTCCTATATACAAGAATATAACTACTATAATACTGCTCCTATATACAAGAATATAACTACTATAATACTGCTCCTATATACAAGAATATAACTACTATAATACTGCTCCTATATACAAGAATATAACTACTATAATACTGCTCCTATATACAAGAATATAACTACTATAATACTGCTCCTATATACAAGAATATAACTACTATAATACTGCTCCTATATACAAGAATATAACTACTATAATACTGCTCCTATATACAAGAATATAACTACTATAATACTGCTCCTATATACAAGAATATAACTACTATAATACTGCTCCTATATACAAGAATATAACTACTATAATACTGCTCCTATATACAAGAATATAACTACTATAATACTGCTCCTATATACAAGAATATAACTACTATAATACTGCTCCTATATACAAGAATATAACTACTATAATACTGCTCCTATATACAAGAATATAACTACTATAATACTGCTCCTATATACAAGAATATAACTACTATAATACTGCTCCTATATACAAGAATATAACTACTATAATACTGCTCCTATATACAAGAATATAACTACTATAATACTGCTCCTATATTCAAGAATATAACTACTATAATACTGCCCCTATATACAAGAATATATCTACTATAATACTGCTCCTATATACAAGAATATAACTACTATAATACTGCTCCTATATACAAGAATATAACTACTATAATACTGCTCCTATATACAAGAATATAACTACTATAATACTGCTCCTATATTCAAGAATATAACTACTATAATACTGCCCCTATATACAAGAATATATCTACTATAATACTGCTCCTATATACAAGAATATAACTACTATAATACTGCTCCTATATACAAGAATATAACTACTATAATACTGCTCCTATATACAAGAATATAACTACTATAATACTGCTCCTATATACAAGAATATAACTACTATAATACTGCTCCTATATACAAGAATATAACTACTATAATACTGCTCCTATATACAAGAATATAACTACTATAATACTGCTCCTATATACAAGAATATAACTACTATAATACTGCTCCTATATACAAGAATATAACTACTATAATACTGCCCCTATATACAAGAATATAACTACTATAATACTGCTCCTATATACAAGAATATAACTACTATAATACTGCTCCTATATACAAGAATATAACTACTATAATACTGCCCCTATATACAAGAATATAACTACTATAATACTGCTCCTATATACAAGAATATAACTACTATAATACTGCCCCTATATACAGGAATATAACTACTATAATTCTGCCTCCTATATACAAGAATATAACTACTATAATACTGCTCCTATATACAAGAATATAACTACTATAATACTGCTCCTATATACAAGAATATAACTACTATAATACTGCTCCTATATACAAGAATATAACTACTATAATACTGCTCCTATATACAAGAATATAATTACTATAATACTGCTCCTATATACAAGAATATAACTACTATAATACTGCCCCTATATACAAGAATATAACTACTATAATACTGCTCCTATATACAAGAATATAACTACTATAATACTGCCCCTATATACAGGAATATAACTACTATAATTCTGCCTCCTATATACAAGAATATAACTACTATAATACTGCTCCTATATACAAGAATATAACTACTATAATACTGCTCCTATATACAAGAATATAACTACTATAATACTGCTCCTATATACAAGAATATAACTACTATAATACTGCTCCTATATACAAGAATATAATTACTATAATACTGCTCCTATATACAAGAATATAACTACTATAATACTGCCCCTATATACAAGAATATAACTACTATAATACTGCTCCTATATACAAGAATATAACTACTATAATACTGCCCCTATATACAGGAATATAACTACTATAATACTGCCCCTATATACAAGAATATAACTACTATAATTCTGCCTCCTATATACAAGAATATAACTACTATAATACTGCTCCTATATACAAGAATATAACTACTATAATACTGCTCCTATATACAAGAATATAACTACTATAATACTGCTCCAATTTACAAGAATATAACTACTATAATACTGCCTCCTATATACAAGAATATAACTACTATAATACTGCTCCTATATACAAGAATATAACTACTATAATACTGCTCCTATATACAAGAATATAACTACTATAATACTGCTCCTATATACAAGAATATAACTACTATAATACTGCTCCAATATACAAGAATATAACTACTATAATACTGCCTCCTATATACAAGAATATAACTACTATAATACTGCTCCTATATACAAGAATATAACTACTATAATACTGCTCCTATATACAAGAATATAACTACTATAATACTGCTCCTATATACAAGAATATAACTACTATAATACTGCTCCTATATACAAGAATATAACTACTATAATACTGCTCCTATATACAAGAATATAATTACTATAATACTGCTCCTATATACAAGAATATAACTACTATAATACTGCCCCTATATACAAGAATATAACTACTATAATACTGCTCCTATATACAAGAATATAACTACTATAATACTGCCCCTATATACAGGAATATAACTACTATAATTCTGCCTCCTATATACAAGAATATAACTACTATAATACTGCTCCTATATACAAGAATATAACTACTATAATACTGCTCCTATATACAAGAATATAACTACTATAATACTGCTCCTATATACAAGAATATAACTACTATAATACTGCTCCTATATACAAGAATATAACTACTATAATACTGCTCCAATATACAAGAATATAACTACTATAATACTGCCTCCTATATACAAGAATATAACTACTATAATACTGCCTCCTATATACAAGAATAGAACTACTATAATACTGCCTCCTATATACAAGAATATAACTACTATAATATTGCTCCTATATACAAGAATATAACTACTATAATACTGCTCCTATATACAAGAATATAACTACTATAATACTGCTCCTATATTCAAGAATATAACTACTATAATACTGCCCCTATATACAAGAATATATCTACTATAATACTGCTCCTATATACAAGAATATATCTACTATAATACTGCTCCTATATACAAGAATATAACTACTATAATACTGCTCCTATATATAAGAATATAACTACTATAATACTGCCTCTTATATACAAGAATATAACTACTATAATACTGCTCCTATATACAAGAATATAACTACTATAATACTGCTCCTATATTCAAGAATATAACTACTATAATACTGCCCCTATATACAAGAATATATCTACTATAATACTGCTCCTATATACAAGAATATAACTACTATAATACTGCTCCTATATTCAAGAATATAACTACTATAATACTGCCCCTATATACAAGAATATATCTACTATAATACTGCTCCTATATACAAGAATATAACTACTATAATACTGCTCCTATATACAAGAATATAACTACTATAATACTGCTCCTATATACAAGAATATAACTACTATAATACTGCTCCTATATACAAGAATATAACTATTATAATACTGCTCCTATATACAAGAATATAACTACTATAATACTGCTCCTATATACAAGAATATAACTACTATAATACTGCTCCTATATACAAGAATATAACTATTATAATACTGCTCCTATATACAAGAATATAACTACTATAATACTGCTCCTATATACAAGAATATAACTACTATAATACCGCCTCCTATATACAAGAATATAACTCAATGCATGCCAAGAGCCAATGGATAGGTTCTGCACCTTCAGGGACCTGATCGGTCCCCCTGTAACACAATTGTGGGGTGCCGATTGTTACCATGGCAGCTGGGGGCCTTCATCAGATCAGCTTGTACAGTCTACACTTCTCATGAGATTGTTTTGAGTCCAGGATCTTCTGCTTTTCTCTCCGCTCATTAAACTCAGGTGAAAAGTTTCATTATATGACAAGATCATTGTAAAGATGCTTCAATATGGAGAAGAATCGTTGCTATTTTTCTGGCACTAAAAGTCAATAAAGAAAAGCGATAAAAGAAAAAAAAAAGAAAGAAAAAGACAGGTGCCTAGTGCAGTATTGTTGGACAAGTGAACTGTGAGAAATTCCCTTACCATATAGTGTATTCAATGAAAGCGCTCAGAGATTCAGATCCTCCATAGACGCAGTCACAGTGTCAGGAAAGGGATCACTTCTGCTGGAATAGATCACTTCAATCGAGTGTTGATAAACGATTTATTAGCACAATAAAGCATCTCGTTTCATGCCCGGAGAGGGCCCTTAGTCAGGCAGTGTACATGTACAAACAGTGAACATACAGGGTTTAAAGTGTATCCGTCAGATCCAACAACATTATTATTTTTTATATATATCACTCAGTACCTAATCCTGACCGTGTACATCTAATTTTTATGTGTCTAGCACCTTTATTTATTTTTTATTGCACTTGTAATTTAGCTCACTAGTCTGAATTCCTCTCAAAGGGAGGGGCGTGGCCTCACTGTGCAGGTCTCCGCCCCCTCCCTCAGTATGCCGTCTGCTCACATCTCCCCTGGCATTAGCAAAACTACAACTCCCAGCTTGTCCCCAGTGTCAAGCAGGGCTGTGGAGTCGGAGTCAAGGAGTCGGACAAAATTTTGGGTACCTGGAGTCAGAGTCAGCAAACAATGCACCGCCCCCGACCCCGACTAAATTTAGATTGGAATTTTAAAAAAAAGCAAGTTTAAATGTCCCAATTCACAAAAAGTTATAATTAATGACTTCTCTACTGTAAGAATAAAGACCAATGCATGCAGAGCCTCACGTAACCGCAAAACCAACACGTTACGTGACCGTGAAGAAGCTTTTTAATGTGCTTCACTATATGACACGCCCCCTCCCATGGACTTGCATTGAGGGGGCGTGACATCATGAGGGGGTGGGGTAGGCTACCGTCACCAGCGTTCGGAACAGTTTGATCCAAACACTAAGCAGCGGAGTACCCCTTTAAACCTTGAATGTTCACTGTTTGTACATGCACACTGCCTGACTAAGTGCCCTCTCCGGGCAAGAAACGTGTTGCTTTATTGTGCTAATAGATCGTTTGTCTAACAACACTCAATTCAAGTGATCTATTCCAGCAGAAGTGATCCTCTTCCTCACACTGTGACTGCGTCTATGGAGGATCTTACTTCTCGGTTTTCTTGATTACTAATAAACAAACATGAACCTTCTTCTTCCCGTTCTGCTGCTTTTTCTTTTACTGTTATTGTTTCATCTGCCTGAAATTCCTGCACCAAATCTCTGCTGCTTCTATTGTGGAGATTTGGTGTTCAGAGTGTATAGTTATGTTCACATCCACCTGATTAGTGCTGGAGGACACACATGCTCAGTCACTGTCCCTGTCCACCTGATGAGCCGAGTGCTGGAGGACACAAATGCTCATTCACTGTCCCCGTCCACCTGATGAGTGCTGGAGGACACACATGCTCAGTCACTGTCCCCGTCCACCTGATGAGCCGAGTGCTGGAGGACACACATGCTCAGTCACTGTCCCCATCCACCTGATGAGCTGAGTGCTGGAGGACACACATGCTCAGTCACTGTCCCCATCCACCTGATGAGCTGAGTGCTGGAGGACACACATGCTCAGTCACTGTCCCTGTCCACCTGATGAGCTGAGTGCTGGAGGACACACATGCTCAGTCACT